>NC_041391.1:715313670-715515060 GCF_002162155.2 Triticum dicoccoides | reverse complement strand
TTATATAGGCCCCCTGGGGAGCGCCAGCCCTGGAGATGAGATCTCCCAAGGGGGCGGCGGCCAGGGGGTGGAGTGCCCCCCCAAGGCAAGTGGGGCGCCCCCCCACCCTAGGGTTTCCAACCCTAGGCGCAGGGGGGCCCAAGGGGGGGCGCACCAGCCCACTATGGGCTGGTTCCCCTCCCACTTCAGCCCACGGGGCCCTCCGGGATAGGTGGCCCCACCGGTGGACCCCCGGGACCCTTCCAGTGGTCCCGATACAATACCGGTGGACCCCGAAACTTTCCCGATGGCCGAAACTCGACTTCCCATATATAATTCTTTACCTCCGGACCATTCCGGAACTCCTCGTGACGTCCGGGATCTCATCCGGGACTCGGAACAATTTCGGTTTGTTGCATACTCATATTCATACAACCCTAGCGTCACCGAACCTTAAGTGTGTAGACCCTACGGGTTCGGGAGACATGTAGACATGACTGAGACGGCTCTCCGGTCAATAACCAACAGCGGGATCTGGATACCCATGTTGGCTCCCACATGCTCCTCGATGATCTCATCGGATGAACCACGATGTCGAGGATTCAAGCAACCCCGTATACAATTCCCTTTGTCAATCGGTACGTTACTTGCCCGAGATTCGATCGTCGGAATCCCAATACCTCGTTCAATCTCGTTACCGACAAGTCACTTTACTCGTACCGTAATGCATGATCCCGTGACCAGACACTTGGTCACTTTGAGCTCATTATGATGATGCATTACCGAGTGGGCCCAGAGATACCTCTCCATCATACGGAGTGACAAATTCCAGTCTCGATCCGTGTCAACCCAACAGACACTTTCGGAGATACCTGTAGTGCACCTTTATAGTCACCCAGTTACGTTGTGACGTTTGGTACACTCAAAGCACTCTAACGGCATCCGGGAGTTACACGATCTCATGGTCTAAGGAAAAGATACTTGACATTGGAAAAGCTCTAGCAAACGAACTACACGATCTTTGTGCTATGCTTAGGATTGGGTCTTGTCCATCACATCATTCTCCTAATGATGTGATCCCGTTATCAATGACATCCAATGTCCATAGTCAGGAAACCATGACTATTTGTTGATCAACGAGCTAGTCAACTAGAGGCTCACTAGGGACATGTTGTGGTCTAAGTATTCACACGTGTATTACGATTTCCGGATAATACAATTATAGCATGAATAAAAGACAATTATCATGAACAAGGAAATATAATAATAATCCTTTTATTATTGCCTCTAGGGCATATTTCCAATAGTCTCCCACTTGCACTAGAGTCAATAATCTAGTTACATTGTGATGAATCGAACACCCATAGAGTTCTGGTGTTGATCATGTTTTGCTCGCGGAAGAGGTTTAGTCAATGGATCTGCGACATTCAGATCCGTATGTACTTTGCAAATATCTATGTCTCCATCTTGAACATTTTCACGGATGGAGTTGAAACGACGCTTGATGTGCCTGGTCTTCTTGGCAAGGGCAATAGCTCCAGTGTTGTCACAGAAGAGAGTTATTGGCCCCGACGCATTGGTAATGACTCCTAGGTCGGTGATGAACTCCTTCATCCATATTGCTTCATGTGCTGCCTCCGAGGCTGCCATGTACTCGGCTTCACATGTACATCCCGCCACGATGCTCTGCTTGCAACTGCACCAGCTTACTGCTCCACGATTCAACATATACACGTATCCGGTTTGTGACTTAGAGTCATCCAGATCTGTGTCGAAGCTAGCGTCGACGTAACCCTTTACGACGAGCTCTTCGTCACCTCCATAAACGAGAAACATGTCCTTTGTCCTTTTCAGGTACTTCAGGATATTCTTGACCGTTGTCCAGTGTTCCTTGCCGGGATTACTTTGGTACCTTCCTACCAAACTTACGGCAAGGTTTACATCAGGTCTGGTACACAGCATGGCATACATAATAGATCCTATGGCCGAGGCATAGGGGATGACACTCATCTCTTCTTTATCTTTTGCCGTGGTCGGGCATTGAGCCGAGCTCAATCTCACACCTTGCAATACAGGCAAGAACCCTTTCTTGGACTGATCCATTTTGAACTTCTTCAAAATCTTATCAAGGTATGTGCTTTGCGAAAGACCTATGAGGCATCTCGATCTATCCCTATAGATCTTGATGCCTAATATGTAAGCATCTTCTCCAAGGTCCTTCATTGAAAAACACTTATTCAAGTAGGCCTTAATGTTGTCCAAAAGTTCTATATCATTTCCCATCAAAAGTATGTCATCTACATATAATATGAGAAATGCTACAAAGCTCCCACTCACTTTCTTGTAAACACAAACTTCTCCATAAGTCTGCATAAAACCAAACGCTTTGATCATCTCATCAAAGCAAATGTTCCAACTCCGAGATGCTTGCACCAGCCCATAAATGGATCGCTGGAGCTTGCACACCTTGTTAGCATTCTTAGGATCGACAAAACCTTCTGGCTGCATCATATACAGCTCTTCCTTAAGATAGCCGTTAAGGAATGCCGTTTTGACGTCCATCTACCATATCTCATAATCATAGTATGCGGCAATTGCTAACATGATTCGGACGGACTTCAGCTTCGCTACGGGAGAGAAAGTCTCATCATAGTCAACCCCTTGAACTTGCCGATAACCCTTAGCGACAAGTCGAGCTTTATATATGGTAATATTACCATCCGCGTCCGTCTTCTTCTTAAAGATCCATTTGTTTTCTATCGCTCGCCGATCATCGGGCAAGTCTGTCAAAGTCCATACTTTGTTTTCATACATGGATTCTATCTCGGATTGCATGGATTCAAGCCATTTGTTGGAATCTGGGCCCGCCATCGCTTCTTCATAGTTTGAAGGTTCACCGTTGTCTAACAACATGATTTCCAGGACAGGGTTGCCATACCACTCTGGTGTGGAACGTGTCCTTGTGGACCTACGAAGTTCATTAGAAACTTGATCCGAAGTACCTTGATCATCATCATTAATTTCCTCTCCAGTCGGTGTAGGCACCACAAGAACGTTTTCATGTGCTACAATACTTACCGGTTCAAGAGGTAGTACTTCATCGAGTTCTACTTTCCTCCCACTTACTCCTTCCGAGAGAAACTCTTTTTCCAAAAAGCATCCGTTCTTGGCAACAAAGATCTTGCCTTCGGATCTAAGGTAGAAGGTATACCCAATGGTTTCCTTAGGGTATCCTATGAAGACGCATTTTTCCGACTTGGGTTCGAGCTTTTCAGGTTGAAGTTTCTTGACATAAGCATCGCATCCCCAAACTTTTAGAAACGACAGCTTAGGTTTCTTTCCAAACCATAATTCATACGGTGTCGTCTCAACGGATTTAGACGGAGCCCTATTTAAAGTGAATGTAGCTGTCTCTAGAGCGTATTCCCAAAATGATAGCGGTAAATCGGCAAGAGACATCATAGATCGCACCATATCCAATAGAGTGTGATTACGACGTTCGGACACACCATTACGCTGAGGTGTTCCAGGCGGCGTGAGTTGTGAAACGATTCCACATTTTCTTAAGTGCGTAGCAAATTCGTGACTTAAATATTCTCCTCCACGATCTGATCGTAAGAACTTTATTTTTCGATCACGTTGATTCTCTACTTCATTCTGAAATTCCTTGACCTTTTCAAAGGTCTCAGACTTGTGTTTCATCAAGTAGACATACCCATATCTACTTAAGTCATCAGTGAGAGTGAGAACATAACGATATCCTCCGCGAGCCTCGATGCTCATTGGACCACACACATCAGTATGTACGATTTCCAATAAGTTGGTTGCTCGCTCCATTGTTTCGGAGAACGGAGTCTTGGTCATTTTGCCCATGAGGCATGGTTCGCATGTGTCAAATGATTCATAATCGAGAGACTCTAAAATTCCATCAGCATGGAGCTTCTTCATGCGCTTGACACCAATGTGACCAAGGCGGCAGTGCCACAAGTATGTGGGACTATCGTTATCAACTTTACATCTTTTGGTATTCACACTATGAATATGTGTAACATTATGTTCGAGATTCATTAAGAATAAACCATTGACCATCGGGGCATGACCATAAAACATATCTCTCATATAAATAGAACAACCATTATTCTCGGATTTAAATGAGTAGCCATCTCGCATTTAACGAGATCCAGATACAATGTTCATGCTCAAACTTGGCACTAAATAACAATTATTGAGGTTTAAAACTAATCCCGTAGGTAAATATAGAGGTAGCGTGCCGACGGCAATCACATCGACCTTGGAACCATTCCCAACGCGCATCGTCACCTCGTCCTTCGCCAGTCTCCGCTTATTCCGCAGCTCCTGCTGTGAGTTACAAATGTGATCAACGGCACCGGTATCAAATACCCAGGAGTTACTACGAGTACTGGTAAGGTACACGTCAATTACATGTATATCAAATATACCTTTAGTGTTGCCGGCCTTCTTGTCCGCTAAGTATTTGGGGCAGTTTCGCTTCCAGTGACCCTTCCCTTTGCAATAAAAGCACTCAGTCTCAGGCTTGGGTCCATTCTTTGACTTCTTCCCGGCAACTGGCTTACCGGGCGCGGCAACATCTTTGCCGTCCTTCTTGAAGTTCTTCTTACCCTTGCCCTTCTTGAACTTGGTGGTTTTATTGATCATCAACACTTGATGTTCTTTCTTGATTTCTACCTCTGCTGACTTCAGCATTGAAAATACTTCAGGAATAGTTTTCACCATCCCCTGCATATTGTAGTTCATCACAAAGCTCTTGTAGCTCGGTGGGAGCGACCGAAGGATTCTGTCAATGACCGCCTCGTCCGGGAGGTTAATGTCCAGCTGGGACGGCGGTTGTGCAACCCAGACATTTTGAGTATGTGCTCACTGACAGAACTTTTTCCTTCATCTTACAACTATAGAACTTGTCGGAGACTTCATATATCTCGACCCGGGCATGAGCTTGGAAAACCATTTTCAACGCTTCAAACATCTCATATGCTCCATGTTGCTCAAAACGCTTTTGGAGCCCCGGTTCTAAGCTGTAAAGCATGCCGCACTGAACGAGGGAGTAATGATCAGCACGTGACTGCCAAGCGTTCATAACGTCTTGGTTCTCTGGGATGGGTGCTTCACCTAGCGGTCCTTCTAGGACATATGCTTTCTTGGCAGCTATGAGGATGATCCTCAGGTTCCGGACCCAGTCCATATAGTTGCTACCATCATCTTTCAGCTTGGTTTTCTCTAGGAACGCGTTGAAGTTCATGTTGACATGAGCGTTGGCCATTTGATCTACAAGACATATTTTTGCAAAGATTTTAGACTAAGTTCATGATAATTAAGTTCATCTAATCAAATTATTTAATGAACTCCCACTCAGATTTGACATCCCTCTAGTCATCTAAGTGTTACATGATCCGAGTCGACTATGTCGTGTCCGATCATCACGTGAGATGGACTAGTCATCATCGGTGAACATCTCCATGTTGATCGTATCTTCCATACGACTCATGTTCGACCTTTCGGTCTCTGTGTTCCGAGACCATGTCTGTACATGCTAGGCTCGTCAAGTTAACCCTAAGTGTTTTTTTGCATGTGTAAAACTGTCTTACACCCATTGTATGTGAACGTAAGGATCTATCACACCCGATCATCACGTGGTGCTTCGAAACGACGGACTTTAGCAACGGCGCACAGTTAGGGGGAACACTTTCTTGCAATTATTATAAGGGATCGTCTTATTTACTACCGTCGTTCTAAGTAAACAAGATGCATAAACATAATAAACATCACATGCAATTATATAGTAGTGACATGATATGGCCAATATCATATAGCTCCTTTGATCTCCATCTTCGGGGCTCCATGATCATCTTCGTCACCGGCATGACACCATGATCTCCATCATCATGATCTCCATCATCGTGTCTCCATGAAGTTGCTCGCCAACTATTACTCCTACTACTATGGCTAATGGTTTAGTAATAAAGTAAAGTAATTACATGACGTTAAATCATTTACACGCAGGTCGTACAATAATTAAGACAACTCCTATGGCTCCTGCCGGTTGTCATACTCATCGACATGCAAGTCGTGATTCCTATTACAAGAACATGATCTCATACATCACAATATATCATTCATGATTCATGACAACTTCTGGCCATATCACATCACATAGCAATTGCTGCAAAAACAAGTTAGACGTCCTCTAATTGTTGTTGCATCTTTTACGTGGCTGCAATTGGGTTCTAGCAAGAACATTTTCTTACCTACGAATAACCACAACGTGATTTTGTCAACTTCTATTTACCCTTAATAAGGACCCTTTTCATCGAATCCGCTCCAACTAAAGTGGGAGAGACAGACACCCGCTAGCCACCTTATGCAACTAGTGCATGTCAGTCGGTGGAACCTGTCTCACGTAAGCGTACGTGTAAGGTCGGTCCGGGCCGCTTCATCCCACAATACCGCTGAAGCAAAATAAGACTAGTAGTGGCAAGCAAGTTGACAAGATCTACACCCACAACAGATTTGTGTTCTACTCGTGCAATAGAGAACTACGCATAGACCTAGCTCATGATGCCACTGTTGGGTAACGTTGCATAAAATAAAAAAAATTCTACGTTCACCAAGATCAATCTATGAGTTCATCTAGCAACGAGAGAGAGAGATGCATCTACATACCCTTGTAGATTGCGTGCGGAAGCGTTCAAGAGAACGAGGTTGAGGGAGTCGTTCTCGTCGTGATCCAAATCACTGGAGATCCTAGCGCCGAACGGACGGCACCTCCGCGTTCAACACACGTACGGTCAGCGTGACGTCTCCTCCTTCTTGATCCAGCAAGGGGGAAGGAGAGGTTGATGAAGATCCAGCAGCACAACGGCGTGGTGGTGGATGCAGCAGGGTTCCGGCAGGGCTTCGCCAAGCAACTACGGGAGGAGGAGGTGTAGCAGGGGAGAGGGAGGCGCCAAGACTTCAGGGTGCGGCTGCCCTCCCTCCCCCCCCTTTATATAGGCCCCCTGGGGGGGCTCCGGCCCTGGAGATGAGATCTCCCAAGGGGGGGCGGCGGCCAGGGGGGGTGGAGTGCCCCCCCAAGGCAAGTGGGGCGCCCCCCACCCTTGGGTTTTCCAATCCTAGGCGCAGGGGGGGGCCAAGGGGGGGCGCACCAGCCCACTAGGGGCTGGTTCCCCTCCCACTTCAGCCCACGGGGCCCTCCGGGATAGGTGGCCCGACCCGGTGGACCCCCGGGACCCTTCTGGTGGTCCCGGTACAATACCGGTGGACCCCGAAACTTTCCCGATGGCCGAAACTCGACTTCCCATATATAATTCTTTACCTCCGGACCATTCCAGAACTCCTCGTGACGTCCGGGATCTCATCCGGGACTCCGAACAACTTTCTGTTTGCTGCATACTCATATTCATACAACCCTAGCGTCACCGAACCTTAAGTGTGTAAACCCTACGGGTTCGGGAGACATGTAGACATGACCGAGACGGCTCTCCGGTCAATAACCAACAGCGGGATCTGGATACCCATGTTGGCTCCCACATGCTCCTCGATGATCTCATCGGATGAACCACGATGTCGAGGATTCAAGCAACCCCATATACAATTCCCTTTGTCAATCGATACGTTACTTGCCCGAGATTCGATCGTCGGTATCCCAATACCTCGTTCAATCTTGTTACCGGCAAGTCACTTTACTCGTACCGTAATGCATGATCCCGTGACCAGACACTTGGTCACTTTGAGCTCATTATGATGATGCATTACCGAGTGGGCCCAGAGATACCTCTCCGTCATACGGAGTGACAAATTCCAGTCTCGATCCGTGTCAACCCAACAGACACTTTTGGAGATACCTCTAGTGCACCTTTATAGTCACCTAGTTATGTTGTGACGTTTGGTACACCCAAAGCACTCCTACGGTATCCGGGATTTACACGATCTCATGGTCTAAGGAAAAGATACTTGACATTGGAAAAGCTCTAGCAAACGAACTACACGATCTTTGTGCTATGCTTAGGATTGGGTCTTGTCCATCACATCATTCTCCTAATGATGTGATTCCGTTATCAATGACATCCAATGTCCATAGTCAGGAAACCATGACTATCTGTTGATCAACGAGCTAGTCAACTAGAGGCTCACTAGGGACATGTTGTGGTCGAAGTATTCACACGTGTATTATGATTTCCGGATAATACAATTATAGCATGAATAAAAGACAATTATCATGAACAAGGAAATATAATAATAATCCTTTTATTATTACCTCTAGGGCATATTTCCAACAGCTCTGTCTCGAGTCTCGCATTGCTGCTGTGGTCGACTATCTGGCGAGACTGAAGGCTGCAACATCGCGCATCGACACAGCACTCTGGCCAGAAGAAACACTTCAGAATGACCTCGAGTCTCTGATGACTTGACTGAACGAAGTTCCAAGTCGAGTGCAAGAATGGAAGAAGTCTTCCACCAGGTGTGATGCCGACGTTGCCCTGTCTCTAGTCCGTGTTCACTGCAAGGAAGCGCGAGAGGACAAGTTGGTGTCTCTCAAGGTGGCCAATACCAGGAAGCACGACTTCCGCTCTTTCATGGAGACCTTCATTGCCACTGCCACTCGGATCGCAGATGGAATCGACCTGGACGAGTTTGTTGCGCCTTCCAGTCCTCCACAGGAGAGGTAAAAAACTTCTATGCTTGATGCCTTAAATTTGCCTCGGAATGCCGAGTGGTTTTTGTAACCGATAAACCTTAACAGGCTTGGTGCCTGAGCACTTTCCGACCCGTAGGACGTTATCCTAACTTGGGTTTGCCGTTGAATATGTTTGCATTCGTCTTCGAACGATTATTGCCCTTCGCTCGGAATATATACTAGTTCTTGCGATGCACTTTTGCAGGTAGGGACGAAGCACAAATTGCAACCGGCTTGTGCCTCGTCATGCTTAGGCGAGCACTGGGCCGCAGCTAAGCTCCCGAGTGGGAGGTTTGCTCTCCACTCGATAGGATTTTCAAAAACTTAGGTGAGCATTGGGCTGCAGCTAAGCCCCCGAGTTGGAGGTTTGCTCTCCACTCGGTAGGATTTTCGAAAACTTAGGTGAGCACTGGGCTGCAGCTAAGCCCCCGAGTGGGAGGTTTGCTCTCCACTCGGCAGGATTTTCAAAAACTTAGGCGAGCACTGGGCTGCAGCTAAGTCTCCGATTGGGAGGTTTGCTCTCCACTCGGTAGGATTTTCGTGGCGTAGCTCTGAACGAGAAGGTAGCAGTCGACCTGCGCTTCGTCCTCCTCGCGGAGCGCACGTTGTATTTGTGGCGTACCTCAGAAGGAGAAGGTTGCAGTCGACCTGCGCTTTGTCCTCCTTGCGGAGCGCATGTTGTATTTGTACTTAGGCGAACACTAGGTTGCAGCTAAGCCCCCGAGTGGGAGGCTGGCTCACCACCAACTGTCGTGGGAACGATTCCGACAATAATAAGTTATAGGGTAACGGAGCATGATCTATCGAGATGCATATGGGTGACACAGTGGTTTTAGCGAGTTCGGGCCTCTCACGATGGAGATAACAACCCTACATCTCGTGCTCCGGAGAGGCTTTGTTTTATCTGAGTATATATCCGGAGATTACAATGTGTGTGTGAGAGAGAGGAATGGATCCCCATGCCTGAGCTAAGTCCTGAGACTAATGGTGAAAAGAGAGAGAGGTGGAAGAAAAGAGCCCCCCAAGTCTAGTGGTGGGGGTGGCTTATATAGAGTGCGCCACCCCCTCACCTCCTATGTTACAAAGTGGGGCATGAATGCCATAATACCTGGCCACTACAAAACCGTCATGTTGACTATTGGTCTTCGCATATCCGAGTGAGTTACATGGCCGAGTGGAATGAGCTCGTCGAGTGGAGTGCCGTGCTCCGAGTGGTCGTTGCCATCCGAGTGACTTTCAAGCTGCGGTACATCTAAACGGTGATCTGGCCCAGGGGCCGAGTACAAAGTGTACGGTGTCCAGGGGTAGGGTATTTAAGTCAGGCCTGTTACCCTACCCCTAATACATGTCCTCGTCATTAGCCCCCGAATCAGTCGAGGTTGAGCGGGTCGAGTCGAGGTGAATTCCCAGATGAGTCGAGTGCTACAGAGGCACTTATGAACTTCCTCTGGTCACCCGGCGGTCTTATCTCCATGTGTTGCCTTGACGGATTCCAGACTGCATGGTGTCCGAGTGAAATGAGCTCAAACGGGTCCGCGGAGGAGCGTTGAACTCACCTTATAGCAATTTTTTTTGGAGTCGACCAGTTGGACAATCCTTGAGCAGCATTGATCAGCTCATCAGCAAGGCCCTCAGCAATGGTCTTGACGTTCCTGTCTCAGTTCACCAGCAAGGCACTCATCAATGGTCTTGATGTTCATGTCAGCCGTCTGCTTTGGCGCCAGCCATTGGATGGGCCTTTGACAGTGCACACAATCTCGTCCTTCTTCTTGATGGTGTAGCCCTGAAGTGGTGGTCGTGGCCGACCCGCACTTTGCTAAGCCCCCCGAGTGGGAGGATTGCTCACCACTCGGTAGGATTTTTAAAACTTAGGCGAGTACTGGACTGCAGCTAAGCCCCCGAGTGGGAGGATTTCTCACCACTCGGTAGGATTTTTCAAACTTAGGAGAGTACTGGACTGTAGCTAAGCCTCCGAGTGGGAGGATTGCGCACCACTCAGTAGGATTTTTCAAACTTAGGCGAGTACTGGAGCAGCTAAGCCTCCGAGTGGGAGGATCGCTCACCACTCAGTAGGATTTTTCAAACTTAGGCAAGCACTGGACTGCAGCTAAGCCCCCGAGTGGGAGGGCTGCTCACAACTCGGTAGGATTTTTTTCACTTAGGCGAGTACTAGACTGCAGCTAAGCCCCCGAGTGAGAGGCGGACTCACCACTTGGTAGGATTTTTGTCACTTAGGCGAGTACTGGACTGCAGCTAAGCCTCCGAGTGGGAGGATCGCTCACCACTCGGTAGGACTTTTCAAACTTAGGCAAGCACTGGACTGCAGCTAAGCCCCCGAGTGGGAGGGCTGCTCACCACTCGGTAGGATTTTTTTCACTTAGGCGAGTACTTGGACTGCAGCTAAGCCTCCGAGTGGAAGGCTGGCTTACCACTCGGTAGGATTTCGTTTAAACTTAGGCGAAACGGATTTGCAGCTAAGCCCCCGAGTGGGAGGTTTGCTCTCCACTCGGTAGGATTTTGTTTAAGCTTAGGCGAAACGGATTCGCAGCTAAGCCTCCGAGCGGGAGGCTGGCTCACCACTCGGCAAGGATTTTTTTTACAAACTTAGGCGAAACGGATTCGCAGCTAAGACACCCACTGGGGGACTGATTTATGTGAACAAAAGTAACAACAATCACGGGAAAATTATATAACTCTTGTCTTTGATAAATAAACTACAGAAGTACTTTTATTACAACTCATCCGAGTGAATACTTAAGTATAAAAGGGGCGGAGCAGATCCGCATTCCAAGCTCGTGGTTCGTCAATCTGGCGATCGACGTTGTAGAGACGGTATGCTCCGTTTTGGAGAACTTTGGTAACAATGAAGGGGCCTTCCCAAGTAGGGGCGAGTTTGTGTGGCTTCTGTTGGTCCACTCGGAGGACCAAGTCTCCTTCTTGGAAGGCTCGACTCTTCACATTTCTGGCGTAGAATCGACGCAAGTCTTGTTGATAGATGGTCGATCGGATCATGGCCATCTCTCTTTCTTCTTCCAGAAGGTCGACTGCATCCTGCCGGGCTTGCTCTGCTTCGACTTCAGAGTAGAGCTCGACTCGTGGTGCATTGTGAAGCAGGTCGCTTGGCAGAACCGCTTTGGCTCCGTAGACCAGAAAGAACGGAGTCCTCCCAGTCGACCGATTTGGCATAGTCCTCAATCCCCAAAGAACTGATGGAAGTTCGTCGACCCACGCGCCTGCCGCGTGCTTGAGGTCACGCATCAATCGGGGTTTCAGTCCTTTGAGAATTAGGCCGTTTGCTCTTTCTGCCTGTCCATTCGACTGGGGGTGGGCGACTGAGGCGTAGTCGACTCGAGTGCCTTGAGAAGCGCAGAAGGCTTTGAATTGATCGGAATCGAAGTTTGACCCATTATCAGTGATGATGCTATGCGGAACTCCATATCTGAATATTAATTCTCTGATGAAGCTGATGGCAGTGCCCGCATCAAGATTTTTAATGGGCTTGGCTTCGATCCACTTGGTGAACTTGTCGACTGCCACCAGTACATGGGTGAAGCTGCTCCTGCCAGTTCTCAGTGGTCCAACCATATCTAACCCCCAAACAGCGAAAGGCCAGACGATTGGGATGGTCTTCAAGGCTGAGGAGGGTTTGTGTGACATGTTGGAGTAGAACTGACATCCTTCACACTTGTCGACTATATCTTTCGACATTTCATTTGCTCTGGGCCAGTAAAAACCCGCTCGGTATGCTTTAGCCACAATGGTCCGAGAGGACGCATGATGGCCACAGGTCCCCGAGTGGATGTCGTTGAGAATCATTTGACCCTCTTCCGGTGTTATGCATTTCTGGCTGACTCCAGTCGCACTTTTTCGGTACAACTGTCCCCTCATGAAAGTAAAGGCTTTGGATCGACGGACGATCTGCTGAGCCTCTTCTTCATTCTCTGGGAGCTCTTTCTTTAGAATATACGGGATTTAGGGCACTGTCCAGTCGGGATTGATTACCAGTGTTGGGTTTCGTAGTAATTTCAAAAAATTTCCTACGCACACACAGGATCATGTAATGCATAGCAACGAGGGGAGAGTATTGTCTACGTACCCAACGCAGACCGACTGCGGAAGCGATGACACGACGTAGAGGAAGTAGTCGTACGTCTTCTCGATCCAACCGATCAAGTACCGAAACTACGGCACCTCCGAGTTCGAGCACACGTTCAGCTCGATGACGATCCCCGGACTCCGATCCAGCAAAGTGTCGGGGAAGAGTTTCGTCAGCACGACTGCGTGGTGACGATCTTGATGAACTACAGCAGCAGGGCTTCGCCTAAACTCCGCTACAGTATTATCGAGGAATATGGTGGCAGGGGGCACCGCACACGGCTAAGGAATAGATCACGTGGATCAACTTGTGTCAACTTGTGTGTTTAGAGGTGCCCCTGCCTCCGTATATAAAGGAGGAGAGGAGGGGAGGCTGGCCGGCCAAGGGGGGGAGGCGCAGGAGAGTCCTACTCCCTCTGGGAGTAGGATTCCCCCTCCAATCCTAGTCCAACTAGGATTCCTCGGAGGGGAAAAGAGGAGGAGGGGGCCGGCCACCTCTCCTAGTCCTAATAGGACTAGGGGAAGGGGGGGGGGCGCAGCCCATCTAGGGCAGCCCCTTATCTTTTCCACTAAGGCCCACTATGGCCCAAATAGCTCCCGGGGGGTTCCGGTAACCCTCCCGGTATTCCGGTAAAATCCCGATTTCACCCGGAACACTTCCGATATCCAAATATAGGCTTCCAATATATCAATCTTTACGTCTCGACCATTTAGAGACTCCTCGTCATGTCCGTGATCACATCCGGGACTCCGAACAACCTTCGGTACATCAAAATGCATAAACTCATAATATAACTGTCATCGTAACCTTAAGCGTGCGGACCCTACGGGTTCGAGAACAATGTAGACATGACCGAGACACGTCTCTGGTCAATAACCAATAGCGGGACCTGGATGCCCATATTGGCTCCTACATATTCTACGAAGATCTTTATCGGTCAGAGCGCATAACAACATACGTTGTTCCCTTTGTCATCGGTATGTTACTTGCCCGAGATTCGATCGTCGGTATCCAATACCTAGTTCAATCTCGTTACCGGCAAGTCTCTTTTACTCGTTCCGTAATACATCATCTCACAACTAACATATTAGTTGTAATGCTTGCAAGGCTTATGTGATGTGTATTACCGAGAGGGCCCAGAGATACCTCTCCGACAATCGGAGTGACAAATCCTAATCTCGAAATACGCCAACCCAACATCGACCATTGGAGACACCTGTAGTACTCCTTTATAATCACCCAGTTACGTTGTGACGTTTGGTAGTACCCAAAGTGTTCCTCCGGTAAACGGGAGTTGCATAATCTCATAGTCATAGGAACATGTATAAGTCATGAAGAAAGCAATAGCAACATACTAAACGGTCGGGTGCTAAGCTAATGGAATGGGTCATGTCAATCAGATCATTCTACTAATGATGTGACCTCGTTAATCAAATAACAACTCATTGTTCATGGTTAGGAAACATAACCATCTTTGATTAACGAGCTAGTCAAGTAGAGGCATACTAGTGACACTTTGTTTGTCTATGTATTCACACATGTATTATGTTTCCGGTAAATACAATTCTAGCATGAATAATAAACATTTATCATGATTATAAGGAAATAAATAATAACTTTATTATTGCCTCTAGGGCATATTTCCTTCAGTCTCCCACTTGCACTAGAGTCAATAATCTAGATTACACTGTAATGATTCTAACACCCATGGAGCCTTGGTGCTGATCATGTTTTGCTCGTGGAAGAGGCTTAGTCAATGGGTCTGCAACATTCATATCCGTATGTATCTTGCAAATCTCTATGTCTCCCACCTGGACTAGATCCCGGATGGAGTTGAAGCGTCTCTTGATGTGTTTGGTCCTTTTGTGAAATCTGGATTCCTTTGCCAAGGCAATTGCACCAGTATTGTCACAAAAGATTTTCATTGGACCCGATGCACTAGGTATGACACCTAGATCGGATATGAACTCCTTCATCCAGACTCCTTCATTTGCTGCTTCCGAAGCAGCTATGTATTCCGCTTCACATGTAGATCCCGCTACAACGCTTTGTTTAGAACTGCACCAACTGACAGCTCCACCGTTTAATGTAAACACGTATCCGGTTTGCGATTTAGAATCGTCCGGATCAGTGTCAAAGCTTGCATCAACGTAACCTTTTACGGTGAGCTCTTTGTCACCTCCATATACGAGAAACATATCCTTAGTCCTTTTCAGGTATTTCAGGATGTTCTTGACCGCTGTCCAGTGATCCACTCCTGGATTACTTTGGTACCTTCCTGCTAAACTTATAGCAAGGCACACATCAGGTCTGGTACACAGCATTCCATACATGATAGAGCCTATGGCTGATGCATAGGGAACATCTTTCATATTGTCTCTATTTTCTGCAGTGGTCGGGCATTGAGTCTTACTCAACTTCACACCTTGTAATACAGGCAAGAATCCTTTCTTTGCTTGATCCATTTTGAATTTCTTCAAAATTTTGTCAAGGTATGTGCTTTGTGAAAGTCCAATTAAGCGTCTTGATCTATCTCTATAGATCTTAATGCCTAATATGTAAGCAGCTTCACCGAGGTCTTTCATTGAAAAGCTTTTATTCAAGTATCCCTTTATGCTATCCAGAAATTCTATATCATTTCCAATCAGTAATATGTCATCCACATATAATATCAGAAATGCTACAGAGCTCCCACTCACTTTCTTGTAAATACAGGCTTCTCCGAAAGTCTGTATAAAACCAAATGCTTTGATCACACTATCAAAACGTTTATTCCAACTCCGAGAGGCTTGCACCAGTCCATAAATGGATCGCTGGAGCTTGCACACTTTGTTAGCTCCCTTTGGATCGACAAAACCTTCTGGTTGCATCATATACAACTCTTCTTCCAGAAATCCATTCAGGAATGCAGTTTTGACATCCATCTGCCAAATTTCATAACCATAAAATGCGGCAATTGCTAACATGATTCGGACGGACTTAAGCATCGCTACGGGTGAGAAGGTCTCATCGTAGTCAATCCCTTGAACTTGCCAAAAACCTTTTGCGACAAGTCGAGCTTTGTAGACAGTAACATTACCATCAGCGTCAGTCTTCTTCTTAAAGATCCATTTATTCTCAATTGCTTGCCGATCATCGGGCAAGTCAGCCAAAGTCCATACTTTGTTCTCATACATGGATCCCATCTTAGATTTCATGGCTTCAAGCCACTTTGCGGAATCTGGGCTCACCATCGCTTCTTCATAGTTCGTAGGTTCATCATGATCTAGTAGCATGACCTCCAGAACAGGATTACCGTACCACTCTGGTGCGGATCTTACTCTGGTTGATCTACGAGGTTCAGTAGTATCTTGATCTGAAGTTTCATGATCATTATCATTGGCTTCCTCACTAACTAGTTTAGGTGTCACTGAAACAGTTTTCTGTGATGAACTACTTTCCAGTAAGGGAGCAGGTACAGTTACCTCGTCAAGTTCTACTTTCCTCCCACTCACTTCTTTCGAGAGAAACTCCTTCTCTAGAAATGATCCATTCTTAGCAACGAATGTCTTGCCTTCAGATCTGTGATAGAAGGTGTACCCAACAGTTTCCTTTGGGTATCCTATGAAGACACATTTCTCCTATTTGGGTTCGAGCTTATCAGGTTGAAGCTTTTTCACATAAGCATCGCAGCCCCAAACTTTAAGAAACGACAACTTTGGTTTCTTGCCAAACCACAGTTCATAAGGCGTCGTCTCAACGGATTTTGATGGTGCCCTATTTAACGTGAATGCGGCCGTCTCTAAAGCATATCCCCAAAATGATAGCGGTAAATCAGTAAGAGACATCATAGATCGCACCATATCTAGTAAAGTACGATTACGACGTTCGGACACACCATTACGCTGTGGTGTTCCGGGTGGCGTGAGTTGCGAAACTATTCCACAATTTTTCAAATGTACACCAAACTCGTAACTCAAATATTCTCCTCCACGATCAGATCGTAGAAACTTTATTTTCTTGTTACGATGATTTTCAACTTCACTCTGAAATTCTTTGAACTTTTCAAATGTTTCAGACTTATGTTTCATTAAGGAGATATACCCATATCTGCTTAAATCATCTGTGAAGGTGAGAAAATAACGATATCCGCCACGAGCCTCAATATTCATCGGGCCACATACATCGGTATGTATGATTTCCAACAAATCTGTTGCTCTCTCCATAGTACCGGAGAACGGTGTTTTAGTCATCTTGCCCATGAGGCACGGTTCGCAAGTACCAAGTGATTCATAATCAAGTGGTTCCAAAAGTCCATCAGCATGGAGTTTCTTCATGCGCTTTATACCGATATGACCTAAACGACAGTGCCACAAATAAGTTGCACTTTCATTATCAACTCTGCATCTTTTGGCTTCAACATTATGAATATGTGTATTACTACTATCGAGATTCAATAAGAATAGACAACTCTTCAATGGTGCATGACCATAAAAGATATTACTCATATAAATAGAACAACCATTATTCTCTGATTTAAATGAATAACCGTCTCGCATTAAACAAGATCCAGATATAGTGTTCATGCTCAATGCTGGCACCAAATAACAATTACTTAGGTCTAATATTAATCCCGAAGGTAGATGTAGAGGTAGCGTGCCGACTGCGATCACATCGATTTTGGAACCGTTTCCCACGCGCATCGTCACCTCGTCCTTTGCCAGTGCCCGCTTATTCCGTAGTCCCTGTTTCGAGTTGCAAATATTAGCAACAGAACTAGTATCAAATACCCAGGTGCTACTGCGAGCTCTAGTAAGGTACACATCAATAACATGTATATCACATATACCTTTGTTCACCTTGCCATCCTTCTTATCCGCCAAATACTTGGGGCAGTTCCGCTTCCAGTGACCAGTCTGCTTGCAGTAGAAGCACTCAGTTTCAGGCTTAGGTCCAGACTTGGGTTTCTTCTCTTGAGCAGCAACTTGCTTGCCGTTCTTCTTGAAGTTCCCCTTTTTCTTCCCTTTGCCCTTTTTCTTCGAAACTAGTGGTCTTGTTAACCATCAACACTTGATGCTCCTTCTTGATTTCTACCTCCGCAGCTTTCAGCATTGCGAAGAGCTCGGGAATAGTCTTGTTCATCCCTTGCATATTATAGTTCATCACGAAGCTCTTGTAGCTTGGTGGCAGTGATTGGAGAATTCTGTCAATAACGCAATCATCCGGAAGATTAACTCCCAATTGAATCAAGTGATTATTATACCCAGACATTTTGAGTATATACTCACTGACAGAACTGTTCTCCTCCATCTTGCAGCTATAGAACTTATTGGAGACTTCATATCTCTCAATTCGGGCATTTGCTTGAAATATTAACTTCAACTCCTGGAACATCTCATATGCTCCATGACGTTCAAAAACGTCGTTGAAGTCCCGATTCTAAGCCGTAAAGCATGGCACACTGAACTATCGAGTAGTCATCAGCTTTGCTCTGCCAGACGTTCATAACATCTGGTGTTGCTCCAGCAGCAGGCCTGGCACCCAGCGGTGCTTCCAGGACGTAATTTTTCTGTGCAGCAATGAGGATAATCCTCAAGTTACGGACCCAGTCCGTGTAATTGCTACCATCATCTTTCAACTTTGCTTTCTCAAGGAACGCATTAAAATTCAACGGAACAACAGCACGAGCCATCTATCTACAATCAACATAAACAAGCAAGATACTATCAGGTACTAAGTTCATGATAAATTTAAGTTCAATTAATCATATTATTTAAGAACTCCCACTTAGATAGACATCCCTCTAATCCTCTAAGTGATTACGTGATCCAAATCAACTAAACCATGACCGATCATCACGTGAGATGGAGTAGTTTTCAATGGTGAACATCGTTTATGTTGATCATATCTACTATATGATTCACGCTCGACCTTTCGGTCTCCATGTTCCGAGGCCATATCTGCATATGCTAGGCTCGTCAAGTTTAACCTGAGTATTCTGCGTGTGCAAAACTGGCTTGCACCCGTTGTAGATGGACGTAGAGCTTATCACACCCGATCATCACGTGGTGTCTGGGCACGACGAACTTTGGCAACGGTGCATACTCAGGGAGAACACTTCTTGATAATTTAGTGAGAGATCATCTTATAATGCTACCGTCAATCAAAGCAAGATAAGATGCATAAAAAGATAAACATCACATGCAATCAATATAAGTGATATGATATGGTCATCATCATCTTGTGCTTGTGATCTCCATCTCCGAAGCACCGTCATGATCACCATCGTCACCGGCGCGATACCTTGATCTCCATCGTAGCATCGTTGTCGTCTCGCCAATCTTATGCTTTCACGACTATCACTACCGTTTAGTAATAAAGTAAAGCATTACATCGCGATTGCATTGCATACAATAAAGCGACAACCATATGGCTCCTGCCAGTTGCCGATAACTTGGTTACAAAACATGATCATCTCATACAATAAAATTCAGCATCATGCCTTGACCATATCACATCACAACATGCCCTGCAAAAACAAGTTAGACGTCCTCTACTTTGTTGTTGCATGTTTTACGTGGCTGCTACGGGCTTAAGTAAGAACCAATCTCACCTACGCATCAAAACCACAACGATAGTTTGTCAAATAGACTCCATTTTAACCTTCGCAAGGACCGGGCGTAGCCATACTTGGTTCAACTAAAGTTGGAGAGACAGTCGCCCGCAAGCCATCTCTGTGCAAAGCACGTCGAGGGAACCGGTCTCGCGTAAGCGTACGCGTAAGGTTGGTCCGGGTCGTCTCGTCCAACAATACCGCCGAACCAAAGTATGACATGCTGGTAGGCAGTATGACTTGTATCGTCCACAACTCACTTGTGTTCTACTCGTGCATATAACATCAACATAAATAACCTAGGCTCGGATGCCACTGTTGGGTTTCGTAGTAATTTAAAAAAATTTCCTACGCACACACAGGATCATGTAATGCATAGCAACGAGGGGAGAGTATTGTCTACGTACCCAACGCAGACCGACTGCGGAAGCGATGACACGACGTATATGAAGTAGTCGTACGTCTTCTCGATCCAACCGATAAAGTACCGAAACTACGGCACCTCCGAGTTTGAGCACACGTTCAGCTCGATGACGATCCCCGGACACCGATCCAGCAAAGTGTCAGGGAAGAGTTTCGTCAGAACGACGGCGTGGTGACGATCTTGATGAACTACAGCAGCAGGGCTTCGCCTAAACTCCGCTACAGTATTATCGAGGAATATGGTGGCAGGGGGCACCGCACACGGCTAAGGAATAGATCATGTGGATCAACTTGTGTGTTTAGAGGTGCCCCTGCCTCCGTATATAAAGGAGGAGAGGAGGGGAGGCTGGCCGGCCAAGGGGGGGAGGCGCAGGAGAGTCCTACTCCCTCTGGGAGTAGGATTCCCCCTCCAATCCTAGTCCAACTAGGATTCCTCGGAGGGGAAAAGAGGAGGAGGGGGCCGGCCACCTCTCCTAGTCCTAATAGGACTAGGGGAAGGGGGGCGCGCAGCCCATCTAGGGCAGCCCCTTCTCTTTTCCACTAAGGCCCACTATGGCCCAAATAGCTCCCGGGGGGTTCCGGTAACCCTCCCGGTATTCCGGTAAAATCCCGATTTCACCCGGAACACTTCCGATATCCAAATATAGGCTTCCAATATATCAATCTTTACGTCTCGACCATTTCGAGACTCCTCGTCATGTCCGTGATCACATCCGGGACTCCGAACAACCTTCGGTACATCAAAATGCATAAACTCATAATATAACTGTCATCGTAACCTTAAGCGTGCGGACCCTACGGGTTCGAGAATAATGTAGACATGACCGAGACACGTCTCTGGTCAATAACCAATAGCGGGACCTGGATGCCCATATTGGCTCCTACATATTCTACGAAGATCTTTATCGGTCAGACCGCATAACAACATACGTTGTTCCCTTTGTCATCGGTATGTTACTTGCCCGAGATTCGATCGTCGGTATCCAATACCTAGTTCAATCTCGTTACCGGCAAGTCTCTTTACTCATTCCGTAATACATCATCTCACAACTAACATATTAGTTGTAATGCTTGCAAGGCTTATGTGATGTGTATTACCGAGAGGGCCCAGAGATACCTCTCCGACAATCGGAGTGACAAATCCTAATCTCGAAATACGCCAACCCAACATCGACCATTGGAGACACCTGTAGTACTCCTTTATAATCACCCAGTTACGTTGTGACGTTTGGTAGTACCTAAAGTGTTCCTCCGGTAAACGGGAGTTGCATAATCTCATAGTCATAGGAACATGTATAAGTCATGAAGAAAGCAATAGCAACATACTAAACGATCGGGTGCTAAGCTAATGGAATGGGTCATGTCAATCAGATCATTCTACTAATGATGTGACCTCGTTAATCAAATAACAACTCATTGTTCATGGTTAGGAAACATAACCATCTTTGATTAACGAGCTAGTCAAGTAGAGGCATACTAGTGACACTTTGTTTGTCTATGTATTCACACATGTATTATGTTTCCGGTTAATACAATTCTAGCATGAATAATAAACATTTATCATGAAATAAGGAAATAAATAATAACTTTATTATTGTCTCTAGGGCATATTTCCTTCACCGGCCACCTCTCCTAGTCCTAATAGGACTAGGGGAAGGGGGGGCGCGCAGCCCATCTAGGGCAGCCCCTTCTCTTTTCCACTAAGGCCCACTATGGCCCAAATAGCTCCCGGGGGGTTCCGGTAACCCTCCCGGTATTCCGGTAAAATCCCGATTTCACCCGGAACACTTCCGATATCCAAATATAGGCTTCCAATATATCAATCTTTACGTCTCGACCATTTCGAGACTCCTCGTCATGTCCGTGATCACATCCGGGACTCCGAACAACCTTCGGTACATCAAAATGCATAAACTCATAATATAACTGTCATCGTAACCTTAAGCGTGCGGACCCTACGGGTTCGAGAACAATGTAGACATGACCGAGACACGTCTCTGGTCAATAACCAATAGCGGGACCTGGATGCCCATATTGGCTCCTACATATTCTACGAAGATCTTTATCGGTCAGAGCGCATAACAACATACGTTGTTCCCTTTGTCATCGGTATGTTACTTGCCCGAGATTCGATCGTCGGTATCCAATACCTAGTTCAATCTCGTTACCGGCAAGTCTCTTTTACTCGTTCCGTAATACATCATCTCACAACTAACATATTAGTTGTAATGCTTGCAAGGCTTATGTGATGTGAATTACCGAGAGGGCCCAGAGATACCTCTCCGACAATCGGAGTGACAAATCCTAATCTCGAAATACGCCAACCCAACATCGACCATTGGAGACACCTGTAGTACTCCTTTATAATCACCCAGTTACGTTGTGACGTTTGGTAGTACCCAAAGTGTTCCTCCGGTAAACGGGAGTTGCATAATCTCATAGTCATAGGAACATGTATAAGTCATGAAGAAAGCAATAGCAACATACTAAACGATCGGGTGCTAAGCTAATGGAATGGGTCATGTCAATCAGATCATTCTGCTAATGATGTGACCTTGTTAATCAAATAACAACTCATTGTTCATGGTTAGGAAACATAACCATCTTTGATTAACGAGCTAGTCAAGTAGAGGCATACTAGTGACACTTTGTTTGTCTATGTATTCACACATGTATTATGTTTCCGGTAAATACAATTCTAGCATGAATAATAAACATTTATCATGATTATAAGGAAATAAATAATAACTTTATTATTGCCTCTAGGGCATATTTCCTTCAACCAGAACTTCCATGATTAAGTCGACCACAACTGGGACCTCGACTTCAGTCGGATCTGTGGTGCTTTTTGGCTGCGGGGCTTCTTCAGTGAAAGGATCTTCTTGAACTGACGGCGTGTGAACATGCTCCAGAAACACGCCACTCGGGATGGCTTCTCTTTTGGAACCTATCTTCGCCAAGTCATTAGCTGCCTGGTTTTTCAGTCGGGGTACGTGATGAAGCTCTAACCCCTCGAACTTCTTCTCCAGCTTTCTTACTGCGTTGTAGTAACCAGTCATAGCTGGGCTTCTGACGTCCCAGTCCTTCATCACTTGGTTAACCACCAAATCCGAGTCGCCGTAGACCATGAGGCGACGGACGCCGAGTGAAATGGCCATACGCAACCCATACAAAAGTGCTTCGTATTCTGCTTCGTTGTTGGAGGAGTCAAAGTGAATCTGGAGTACATATCTGAGCTTATATCCTCAGGGGGAAACCAACACTACCCCAGCACCGAAACCATTCAGCATTTTAGAGCCATCAAAGAACATAGTCCAGTGCTCCGAGTGAACTTGAGTCGGTAACTGCTGTTCAGTCCACTCGGCGAGGAAATCTGCTATTGCTTGGGACTTGATAGCTTTCTTTGCCTCAAATCTGATATCAAGGGGAAGGAGTTCAATCTCCCATTTTGCCACTCGACCAGTTGCATCTCTGTTGTGCAGAATCTCTGATAAGGGGGCGTCGCTGACGACTGTGATGGTATGGTCAGAGAAGTAGTGAGCAACTTTCTTCGTGGTCATATAAATCCCATATACAAGCTTCTGAGAATGAGGGTATCGCTGCTTTGATGGGGTCAGGACTTCAGAAATGTAATATACTAGGCGCTAAACTTTGAAGGCTATCCCTTCTTCTTCCCGCTCGAACGTAAGTACTGTACTGACGACTTGTCATGTGGCTGCAATGTAAAGCAGCAAAGGCTCTTTGCTGATCGGGGCAGCAAGCACCGGCTAGGTGGAAAGCAGGGTTTTTAACTCTGCAAACGCTACGTCAGCTTCAGGAGTCCACTCGAACTTGTCTGACTTCTTCATCAGTCGATAAAGAGGCAATGCCTTCTCACCAAGACAAGAGATGAATCGACTTCAAGCGGCCAAGCAACCAGTAAGCTTCTGAACATCGTGCACACGCACAGGTCATTTCATTCAGAGTATAGTACCCACTTTCTCTGGGTTTGCATCGATTCCTCGTTCGGAAATGAGAAAACCGAGTAACTTTCTGCCAGGAACTCCGAATGTGCACTTGGATGGATTAAGCTTGATATCACACCTCCTGAGGTTGGCAAATGTTTCAGCGAGGTCAGTCAGCAGGTCGGAACCTTTCCGTGACTTGACCACAATGTCATCCATATATGCTTCCACATTCCGACTGATTTGAGTGAGCAAACACTTCTGAATCATCCTCATGAACGTGGCTCCGGCATTCTTGAGGCCGAATGGCATGGTGACATAACAGAAGAACCCAAATGGGGTGATGAAAGCTGTTTTGATCTCACCGGGTCCATACAGACGGATCTGATGGTACCCGGAATAGGCGTCTAAGAAAGACAGTCGCTCACATCCCGCACTCGAGTCGACTATTTGATCGATGCGGGGAAGAGGAAAATGATCTTTCGGGCAGGCCCGATTGATATGTTTAAAGTCAATGCACATGCGAAGTGAGTTGTCCTTTTTGGGGACCATGACCACATTGGCGTGCCACTCGGAGTGATAAATCTCTCGGATAAACTCTGCTGCTAAGAGACGAGCCACCTCCTCGTCAATAGCCTTCCTTTTCTGGACGGCGGACCGTCGCAGATGTTCCTTGATAGGTTTTGCCTTTGAATCGACTCGCAGACGGTGCTCAGCCAGCCCCCTGGGTACACCTGGCATGTCAGAAGGTTTCCATGCAAAGATGTCCCAGTTCTCACGGAGGAACTGGATGAGCGCTTCTTCCTATTTTGGGTCGAGTATTGTGGAGATATGAGTCGGAGCAGCGTTGGGGTCGGTCGGGTGGATGTGAACTGGTTTTGTCTCACCGGACGACTGAAATGTTGATTCCGTAGCGGGCTTCTTGGCCCGCAACAAATCACTCGGGTCTGCATTTCTCTGATGTTCCTGCCACTCTTCTGCCACGATTTGAGCATCGGCGATCTTTGAGCCTTTCTAGAAGCACTCTTCCGCCTTCTTGCGATTACCAGTGACAGTGATCACGCCTTTAGGGCCAGGCATCTTCAATTTGAGGTACACATAACATGGTCGAGCCATAAAACATGCATAAGCTGGCCTGCCCAAAATGGCGTGGTAGGCACTCTGGAAATCTACAACCTCAAATGTCAGCTTTTCTTTGCGGAAGTTCTTGGAATCACCAAAAACCACATCGAGAGAAATCTGGCCGAGTGATGCGGCCTTCTTGCCAGGAATGACTCCATACAAACTCATGTTGCTTGAACTGAGTCTGGACATCGGAATGCCCATTCCTTTCAGCGTCTCAGCGTACAGTATATTCAAACTACTGCCGCCATCCATCAACACTTTAGTCAGTCGAGTGCCCTCGACGACTGGGTCAACCACCAGAGCTTGCCTCCCAGGGGTGGCTATGTGCATCGGGTGATCAGACTGGTCGAATGTGATGGCGGTTTGAGACCACTTCAGATAATTGGGCGTTGCCGGAGCAGCCATATTCACCTCTCGGTTTATAACTTTCAGTCGGTTTTTGCTCTCAACATCAGCAAAAATCATCAGGGTGGAATTGACCTGCGGATATTCTTCGTCATTGTCCTCCTTGTCCTCGACTTTGTCCGACTCCTTTTCCTTATCCTTGGACTGTTTCCCTTGGAACTGCTGTATCAGGAGTCGACACTGCCAAGTGGTAAGCTTCGGGTAAATGAAGTGACCCTCTTCATCTTTCTTCGTGTGGATGTGACACGGTAAATCCGTCACGTCGTTTCCTTCTTTATCTTTTACTTTCTTGGGGTTCCAAGGCACCTTGGGCTTTCCTTTGAACTTCCCTTGAGTCACGGCCAAGGCTTCTCCAGAAGCAGCTGGCTCGGCTTTCCGCTTTTGCTTTCGACTGGAGTTCCCTCCTCCGGTTTCCTGGGCGACTGACTTATGCTTGCCGCTCCGGAGCCGATCCTATTCCTCACCATTGGCATATTTGGTGGCTATTTCCATCATTCGACTCAGAGACATGTCTCCGGTTCGACCAAATTTCAGGCTTAGCTCTCTGTACTTTACGCCTTCCTTGAAGGCGCAGACTGCCTGGTGATCAGATACATTCTCTACTGTGTGATGCAATGTGGTCCATCTCTGGATGTAATCCCTCAAAGTCTCATTCGACTTCTGCACACAAGATTGCAGCTCTGTCACTCCTGCTGGCCGCTTCCATGCTCCTTCGAACGTTCTGACAAACACTCGAGAGAGGTCTTCCCACGTGTAAATGCTGCTGGGTGTCAACTGATTCAGCCATGCCCTGGCTGACCCTTCCAACATAAGAGGCAGATGTTTCATGGCCACCTCGTCATTTCTGCCGCCGATCTGGACAGCCACTCGGTAGTCCTGAAGCCAAGTATCGGGCTTAGACTCACCATTGAACTTGCTGACTCCAGTCGCCAACCTGAAGTTGGGAGCAATCACCGCAGCTCTGATGGCTCTACTGAAACACTCTGGTCCGGAGATATGCACTCGGCTGCTGGTGGGTGCATCTCTGTCGTTACCCTCTCTGTGGGCTCTGTTCCGGTCGACCAGGCCTTGAACGATGATGGATCTCGCATCAAAGCCTGGTTCCCTGGGGTCAACCGGAATCCTTCGTCCGCCACTGTGCTGGCGTCTATCATCCTGCTGTCGAGGCACATAGGACCCACCCATTGGGGAGGGGGGAGTGGGCACTCGACCTCGATCGTTGCGATCGAATCGGTGATGATACTGCTCACGCTTTCTGTACTGGTCGTTCTGGTCACCATGCCCTTCACGCCTCGGGGGCGATGTGGGGCTATGAGCCGACTAGACTGTGTTTGCTGCCACGGATCTGCTGTGAATCCTGTTCCACGACTGTGATACTGCTGAATTCTGATCTCCTGCCGCCCGAAGCAAATCTCTGATCTGCATCAAGCCTCTGCCAGCCTGTGACTGGGAAGGCTGAATTTGACTCTGCTATACGGGCTGCAGCTGCTAAATTCTGAATCAGAGTTCGATATACCTGAGTCGGAGGTGGAAAGAGCTGGCGTCGACTGGAGTCAGGGATCCGTTGCCGCGCGCGCTCGTCGAGTGCTCGCTGAAGGTTCTCCAGTCGAGTGCGCTCAGCCAAATTGGCTAAGCGCGCGTCCTCCAAGGCGCGAGCCTCAGGTGTTTCTCCAACGATTGGAGTGTGAAGCGCATCCATGTTCCGGCGGCGAAGTTCTTCCCTCTGCAATGAATTGAGGGGCTCGGGGAGGTATTCCTCATGGACGTGCGATGGATCGCCTCCGCCGTCACCTCCCTCGACACCTTGAAAGCCGGGGGGACCGTGTGGTCCATTGACCATCAGGACCTCTTCCGCTGGATCACTGCTGTTGCACTCGGATGCAGTCTCTACGGAGCTAGTCGACAGGTCGAATAGGCCGTAGAGAGATTCGCCGGGCTCGATTGCCGCAACTTGGGCGGTGGTCGACTGGCGAGCCACCGCGTGTCTCACCCACCGCTGAAGCCTCGACCGACCGGAGCGCTTGTGCCGGCGGGAAGCTGGGAGGGAGGATGACACAAAAACCGTCCGATACTTGGTTGCCGGTTGCCGCAGGAGGACACCGCGGACGCACGGCCGAAAGTGCATAGCTCCGCGGACTGGGAGCACGTCGATGTCGAGCGGGGCCTCCTGCAGCCAGGCAGAGTCGTCGGCGACGAACGTAAGCGCGCCGAGACGGATCTCGCGGCCCTCGACCAAAACTCCGCCTGAAACCATGATGAAGGGGATCGGAAAAATTGCAACTTCTCCAACAAGTCGCTATGACACTTGCCCCAAGGTGGGCGCCAACTGTCGTGGTTCTAAGTCTGACAGTAATGTAGGGGGGTACTAAGGAGAGGCAAGATCCTAGCTATGGAGTAGTTGTACACACAAGGGTTTTACGAGTTCAGGCCCTTCTCGGAGGAAGTAACAGCCCTACGTCTCGGTGCCCGGAGGCGTTCGACTGGATTATTTGTGTGAGAGTTATAGGGGTGCGAACCCTTCTGCCTGTGGAGGGGGGTGGCTTATATAGAGTGCGCCAAGACCCCAGCCAACCCACGTAGCAGAGAGTTCAATGTACATAAAGGCCAGACGTTACTGGTAACGTCTTACATAAAGTGATATCATGGCAATAAAGACTACTTAATAACAGACCGTTTGGATGCGGAGTGGCTCTAGATCTCCTGGTGGTCGAGTGAGTCTTGATGGTCGAGTGTCTTCGAGTCCGTCGAGTGGAATCCTTCCAGGTCGACTGAAAGGTAGTTTCTTCTAGAGATGTCCTTGGGAAGGGTATTTTGGACAGGTCCATGACCCTACCCTAGGTATATGGCTTCATCATTCACCACACCCTTCTCTTTCCTACCCCTTCCCTCTCATACTTTAATTTTGGTTGATAAATGAAAAACAAAAAGTGCTTGGTTCGAGGAAAATAACAATTGAAAAATATCAAAATAGCACCCTAGCATACATTATTGACCAAATTGAAATGTTCTCTTTTGGTTGCGCGATTATGTGTTGTCAACAACCTCCACGTGTATAGCTCTCCCTATCCACTCGAGAGTGGAATGGCCCAGCAACACAACAAAAAAAATCGTCCCTTCCCACAGCTAACAACAATGACACCATGGCATCACACACCTTGCACTCATGGTGGTGCACCCGTTCCTACGGGGTGAGGAGGATCAGTGTGGCGACTCATCCTTGCCAACGCTCATGGTCTCATCAATAAGATCACATCACGACACTTTCAGCATCGACGTGGGGTTGAGTTTCCTTGTCTTGCCTTCACCTTCTTCTCCAGGTTGATGACCGGTACTCAGATTATCGTTGTCGCCTGATGGCAATATGGTTACGATGACTAACTATCTCCGCAATGCAGGTATGTGCAATATCGATCTAGATTCATGTCGCGACATTGGCTTGTACAAATTTGAGATGAGGACAAATTCTCCTTGAGTTTGTTTGTAAATATTATTTATGTGAATGATATTCTTCTAAGTCTAGATCTATTTAATATATGTCTTACCGCCATCACAAACAAACACACTTTATATCATCAAAGTTCTATAGTTATGTGATTTCTAGTTCTCTCCTTCACAAATAAAAAACTATTCTCGTAAGTCATAGTGGCGTTACAGTTTTTGCCATTGGTGCTCTGCATCTTCAAGGTCTAGCGGTCGACCACGATGGTCGTGGAGGCATCGACAACATCGGCAGGGACGGGACTACCCCGTGGCCCGTCTGGCCGCAGCGACAGAGAACTATCAGGCGTCTCTCCCGATTCCATCTCCTGCCAGCATGTGCACTCAATAACTTCCCTTATCAACCCGGCTCGTCAATCAGACAATTACCCATGAAACTAATGACCTCCATTTGTAGCGCATTTATTGGGTTTTACTATTTATAACTCTTTTAGTCCGTTACCCCTAAAACTTGTAACATCTAGTCAAGCGCACATTTACTAATAATTGGGTTTAGCTATTTATACTGAACTCTTTTAATTTTATAAGCAACTTTATTCTTTGAGAAATTATACGTCATTTGCTTATGGTACATCTATTAGTATAAATTTCTATTTTATTTTTCTTGTTATTTCTCAAAGTATTCAGAAATAGCTATCTATGGGTCATTATTACAAATACAAAACGATGAAAATGACATATATTTTTTTTTTGCTAAAAGACATACTTTCCATGACAATTTTAGCATGGGTTATTAAGCATGTCATTTTTTCCTAAATCTTAGCAAATTGAAAATATCAGATTTAGTGATGAACTAAGTTCTGCCACTTAATGTTTTATGGCTTCCAATAAATATATCAGTAGTTATAGGGCACTAGTGTAACAATATAAATATCCTAACATAGGGCATACTAGAGTACATGACCTAAAATAACAAATAAGCAACAATCCGACAATTCAATAAATCATGTATAAACACGTAATGTACTCACTTTCATATTTACTTACAGCTAAGATAGACATTGTTAGGGCATATTTCTCCCTTAGTGATATTGCGGATTGATGACAGTGTTTTTTGCAGACTAACCGTATGCATTGAGTATTACAAATATTACATCATGTGGCACAAGACGATTTATTCCCCTCACTAGTTGATACGTCTTCAATATATCTATAATTTTTTATTGTTCCATGCTATTATAGTATCAATCTTAGATGTTTTATATGCAATTGTATATCATTTTTTGGGACTAACCTATTAACCATGTGCCAAGTGTCAGTTGCTATTTTTTCACCTGTTTTTGGTTTTCCAGGAAATCAGTACCAAACAAAGTCCAAACGCTATGAATTTTTTTGACAATTTTTTTCTGGACAAGATACACCCAATAAACTTCAGGAGGAGACCAGAAGGCAAACGAGGAGACGACAAGGCATCATGTTATCTTGGATTTACTTTGTCTACATCATGTTATCTTGCTCAAGGCGTTACTCTATTTTTATTAACTTAATACTCTAGATGCAGACTGGATAGCAGTTGATGGGTGGAGTAATAGTAGTAGATTATGGCAGTAGTCGGTCTACTTGTCTCGAACGTGATGCCTATATACATGATCATTGCCTTGAATATTGTCATAACTATGCGCTTTTCTATCAATTGCCCAACAACAATTTGTTTACCCACCGTATATTTTTTGTTAGAGCGAGAAGCCTCTAGTGAAAATTATGCCCCCCGGATCTACTTTTATACATAAACTACAAAAATACATTGCTGCAATTTTATTACCGTTACTTTATTTTGTAATTTATTTTATCTATCTACCACTGCGAGATTTGATCCTTGCAAATAAGAGCCAAGGGGGTTGACAACCCCCTTGATCGCGTTGGGTGCAAGTGTTTGCTTTTGTTTGTGTAGATACTGTTAAGAAGGTTCCGCTTGGTTGTCCTACTGGATTGATAATCTTGTTCTTAACTGAGGGAAATAATTATCTCTATTGTATTGCTTCATCATCTTCTCTTCCAGGAAATCCCAATGCAGCTCACAAGTAGCGGTGATAGAAAGAGAGATGACGGTGATAGAAATAGAGATTTTTTCTTGGTAAATTTCACGACAACAAGATATCAAAGAACACATATGATGAATAATCATCATACTGGACATTTTGTATGAAGTTTTAGTTCCACCCAATCCATAGATTAGTAATGCGTGGAGTAACGAGATGAAGAAGTTGAGGAGGGAGCGCTGGAAGCTGGCCTCGACTTGTCGATGAGGTCGCACGTCATGTAATGACCTCCCATTATTCTTAGAGGGAATACTGTCGTGGAGGCTAACTGGCAATGCTTCCGGGTCTAGGGTGTAGGACATGTGGAGAAGCATAACATCATATGTGGCCATGGAGAGGATATGTGGGGACAGTTCCAAGGGGACATTGACTCAAAGGAGAAAGAAAGAAGGGCTAGGAGGACAACAACACAAGGCAAGAAGTGCGAGCGCGCGCGCGCGCACACACACACACACACACAGAGAGAGAGAGAGAGAGAGAGAGAGAGAGAGAGAGAGAGAGAGATGAAAAGTGATGGTCCCGTGTGTCACAATTATTGGTACTCCCTCCGTCCCTCTTATATTATGGGACGGATGGAGTAGTATACATCTTAACATATGACCATCTTATTTTATTTTTTCAACTTCGAAGGGTACAGCTGGATCCATTACCAATCAAACTAATTAGATGTGATCTTTATCCATGCCTCATTCTGTCCTATCTTGACCTACAATCGAGGGCCAGGAAATCCAATTGGCAACCATAAATATGTGAAAGTGGGTTTTGTCCCGTAGTTCATCTCCGAGAACATGAGTGATAGCAGGTTTGCTACAGGCATGTTGACTGCATCTTTCTCTTTCTTGCCTCTCTACTCTATCATGCTCTGAGACCATGAGTGATAGCAGGTTTGTCCTATGTATTATTGTTTCTAACTCTTTGGTCCCAATGAGTTTGGGTACCATTTAGTTTGTGTTGTTGTTCTAGGAACAATTGGAGATGCATTGGATGCTCGGCTCACTCACAAGGAAGGTGTTGTCACCATGTGCTTATTGGAGCCAAGCTAGGATGATCAATGAACTACTATCTACCTTCAATTGGTATCTACTACATCCTTCCATTGTTAACTCGGTAAGAAGTATCTTCATATACTTCATGCACACATTTCTTGCATCAACCTTGTGTAGGTTGTATCATGTCATGTTATTCATTCTTTCCTGTGATACATGTTTCCTTTATCAAAGCATCCCAATAAGGATCTCTTGTGGCTAGTTGGGATGTCGATGTTCGTGTGGTTGGAGTTCATTTACATACAATAATACCATATCTAGCCATGTGCTATGCTCTCAAGCAAATTTCTTATTGGTATATTTATGACTGCCTTGTGGATATCTTGTTCTTTCCTTTTTCTAACTATTTCGTGTGTATATCCTTCTTTGTGGATTGATATCACCATGATTTTCATCTACCTAGAATCTTATACACCGGAGAGAAGTTACATCTATAGTTGATATCCTTATTCTTTCATGTCCACCTTTCCTTGGTGGTTATGTGAAAGGATTTATCTTGAGTGCGGATCTTCAATCGTTGCATCTTGATGCACTCTGTTGTGGTGAAGATATTTTTTCTCTTGCTTGTCTTGATGAGGCTTTTGCCATTTCGATTGGTATCCCTCCTCTTGACAAAGCTATCATTTTATTTCTTCACCATGGGTTGTCACAAGTGTTGGTTATTCGTTTTGCATACTTAGTGTGCTTGTGAACCCATTTGCTTGGTGTGTGTGGGAAGGACATGTCATGCACCGTGTATCTCCACTATTCAAGACTATGTTGATGCTTAATGCTCACCCTTACATTAGTCTTCTCAAGTTCTTTCCCGTGACTCACACACACCATTTTGGTTGAGCCTACTCTTAAGTTGCCTCTTTTATAGGTTGCTCAACCATTTTGTTTGTTCCAAGTGCTAGGCTTTGTTTCCTACATGCTCTCTTGCACTTGTTGTGAGTTTATATTGATTTTTGGGGAGTGATGATCCTATTTTGTGCACTTGGTATCCTAATTCAAATATTTTAAGGAGTGCACAAATCATGGGGAGCTTCACTAGTGTCTTTAGAACACTATGTTGCTCTCTTGCACTTGTCGTGAGGTTCTATTGATCTTGGGGGAGTGACGATCCTATTTTGTGCTCGTTGTATCCAATTACAAAACTAAATTGTGCACAAATCATGGGGAGCTTCTCTAGTTTCTCTAGAACACTCATCTTTTATTCATGTGGCACGTAGGATCATTGGTCTAGTTGGTTCAGTAAGTATCTTTTGATGGCTTGCTTCAATTGGTATCTTTTGATTGCTAGATTGCTTGTTTCTCTCTTTGTTATGTCTTTGTGGTATATCATTCTTTTGCAATCTTTGGGCCTCAATATAGTTTGTCTTCCTCCAAGTATTTACCGTTGGATATGTGTTTGCATTCCACTCTCTTGTTGAGAAATACACAATTTATGGAGGAACACATTTATATTGGCTTTCTAAGCTTTTCTCCCATTTTGGCAATCGATGCCAATGGGGGAGAAGTTTCAGAGAGTTTTGTGGAGAATATTAGAGAGTTGTTCCTTCTTGCTTTGCATTGCATGGTGGTGCATATTTCCTTATATAAACTCTCTTGAAAGCGATTGTCATCAATTACCAAAATGGGGGGAGACTGAAAGAACATGCGGTGCCCCCATGTTTGGTTTTGGTAATTAATGACGACCTCTATGGACCAATGGTTGCCTTGAGTTATATTTGAAGGATTTGTCCATAGGATTTCCTTGGAGTCCATTTGTTGGTTTCAAGGAGAGTTTGTGATGACCAAGGTGCTATTCAAGGAATTACCAAAATATTGGTCATGTGAGAGGTTAATCAAGACTAAGTCAAAGAGTGAATCAATTTAATCAACACACAAATCATAGAAGATGTACCGATATGGATCAAGTGATCCCATGGTATGGTAAGCATTGTCAATTACGCTTTGTGTACTAACCCATGGTCTTCGTGAGAGTTCTTTGTGGGGTTAGGTTGCGGTGTGCACATTCAAGTGATGCATCACGAAGAGATCAAGTGCTTGAAGATTGCCGTCCATTGTGGTGACAATGGACTTGTGAAGATGTGCCGAAGAGGGGCTCACCCATAGTGGGGTATGGGGGAGCAATCTACTAGTCTTCACCGGGCCAACACAATCAAGAAAGGTGGTCCTACTTAAGGAAGTCAAGATCGTCTACATCTAGCTCAAGTGGACTTTGTGCAAGGCAAAGGTTTGGCCTTGATAGGTTCTCTATTTTACCGGTCTCATGGTGTTAGTTTGGAGGTCGGGTTATAGGATCGATTGCCGTAGTATCAAGGGGGGCTCTCAAGTGAGTAGCTTGATTGTATCGTTCGTAGAGAGCTCAAACCATTGCATGCTTGCATCATCTTTCTTGGTTCTTATTAGTTTTTATCCGTGTGAGATTTTAAGGTTATGGTCATCTCTTGACAAGCTCGAGTTCTTCGAAAACGGAGTTCACATGCTTCTTCTATTGCGTTTTTCGTGTTGGAGGTTTTACCGGTCTTATTCGAGGAAGGGTTCTCATCATTTTCTTATGGGCCTTTTCTAATTACCTTCTTATTGTTATTTATATCAATATTGTTTTAGCCCTTGTTGCTAGCTTTCCAACAAACTTGGTTTCATTGAATTTGGAGTCTGCTTATAGAAGTTATGTCAGTTTTGGTGTCCTTAAAAAGGCTGCAGCGGTACTACCGCTCATGGGAGCGGTACTACCGCTTGGAGGGGATGTAAATTTTTACTACCACTCTTGGGAGCGGTACTACCACTTGGAGCGGTACTACCGCGGCTACTTCCGTGGATACTTCTGCTCCGGACCAAAAACTCGTCTTAAGTCCAGCAGTGGTAGGCACAGATGTATTTTTTAGTACCGCTCCGGCAGTTCTATTGGCCTTTTACCTCCTTGCTGTTGTTTTTCAAAGGGCTTCCACCACCCTAGCAGTAGTACCACTCTGTACCGCTCTGTGCGGGCTGTGAGCATAACGGTTGGATTTTTTTTCCACCTATAAAAGGGGGCCTTCTTCCCCAACGACCTAATCTCTTAAGCTCATGTTCTTCCCCCATTGTTGACCTTTTTCGAGCTTGCTATCTCTCAATCCCTCCATGGATTCACTAGTTTTTTTTGGGGGGGGGGGAGAGGAGATCTAGATCTACGTTTCCACCAATCACTTTCTCCTCTAAGTGAGGGGAACCCCTTGGATCTAGATCTTGGAGTTCTTCATGTTCTCTTCTTCGTTCTTCTTCTCATTTTCCTCCCTAGCATTAGTTGATTTGGTGGGATTTGGGAGAGAAGGACTTGGGCACTCCGTGTGCCCTTTTCATTGCATTTGGTGCATCAGTTTGAGTTCTCCATGGTGATACGTGAAAGTTACAAGTTGAGAAGCTTATTACTCTTGGGTGCTTGGTACCCTTGAGCTTGTTCCTCTTGGGTGCTTGGGCGCCCTAGATGGTTGGTGGTGTTCGGAACTCAATCATTATGGTGTAAAGCTCTGGGCAAGCGTCGGGGTCTCCAATTAGGTTGTGGAGATCGCCCGGAGCAATTTGGCGGGTTTTGTTGACCGGCCCCAAGGGTTGCTAAAGTGTACGGGTTCGGTGACCGCCCCCAAGGGATGCCATTTGTACGGGTTCAGTGACCGCCCTCAAGGTCCCTTAGTGGAATCACGGCATCTTGCATTGTGCAAGGGCATGAGAAGATTACAGTGGCCCTAGTGGCTTCTTAGGGAGCATTGTGCCTCCACACCGCTCCAAACGGAGATTAGCATCCGCAAGGGTGTGAACTTCGGGATACATCGTCGTCTCAGCGTGCCTTGGTTATCTCTTACCCGAGCCCTTTGCTTATGCACTTTACTTTGTGATAGCCATATTGTTTCTTGTCATATATCTTGCTATCACCTAGTTGTTTATCTTGCTTAGCATAAGTTGTTGGTGCACATAGGTGAGCCTAGCTACTGTAGGTTTTGTGTTTGATAAATTAACCGACAGGGTTATTCTGCATTTGTTCAAGCCTAAACCGTAATTATTTTAAAGCGCCTACTCACCCCCCCCCCCCGGTGGTAGGTGACATCCATGGTCTTTCAGTAATGACTTCTCGACCATAGTTACAATGACTCGTTGGCTCGAGGACACATCCAGATGCAACATTTATCTAGGCTTATGACACGATATTGGCTTGTACAAGTCGGATATGAGGACGGGATTCTCCTTGAACCAGTTTGTAAATAGTATTTTTGAAAGGAGAATTCTCCTTCATCACAAAGAAAAAAAGTTGCATACCATCAAAATTCTATACATATGTGATTCCTAATTCCCGCCTATAAATCGTGAGGGGGTCACGCTTTAGTCGGGCACTAGCTACGATGGGACTCGCACAATTTTATATTAGAAAATTCAAAATTAGAAGCCAAAAAGGTTTTGCTAGTATGAATTATCGAATTGGAATGCATACCCAAAAAGAAGAATTAGTTGGAACAAAACAAACATTTTACCTCACTTCGGCCGAACACGTTTCTCTATTGTAGGCAACCTCTTCTCTACTAGTAAGCGTGCACGTGCAACGCACGTAAGTTTAGAATTTTCTTCAATATTTTGATTATCTGAATCAAATTTTTGTTCATAATATTTATCATAATAACATGTTATGATTTAACAGTAATTGGTCTACAATGAAATTATATAATAATCCAAACTCTAATTTCGGCGAACAACCTTTGCTAGCTAAATGTGTCCATGCCATCCAATCCCCATCTTGCAACTGTGACCCCGATGGTTTGAATTTTTGAACATGGTTGTATCTTTCCTGCCGCACACAACACTCTACTTCCCGTCGATGGTTTGAATTTTTTAACATGGTTGTATCTTTGCTGCCGCATGCAACGCTCTACCTCCCGCATCACGCCAAATCTTGTTTTTGGGAATCACCAACGCCTTACCTCCCGTGCCATGCCAAATTTTCTTTTCAGGCATCACCAACGCTCTACGCCCTGCGTCAATGCCAAATTTTCTTTTTGGGATTATCACCGGGGGATTTTGTCCACCTAAATATAATCAAACACCATGGAGGCAAGCTCAAATTATTGTTAGCTTAGGTCATCTCAACAACACCTAGAACAACAACCAGTCAACCAACCAAGCTAGAACAAAGAGGGCATACCAAAGCATCTACTTTTTATCAACATGGGATAGAATGTTCAAAACAATGCCATCATAATCAACATGTGCAAAACATAGCAAAAAATAAGGAGATTCCATTCTTTTATGCGAGGCAATGAGCAACTTCAGCAGCCAGTGTCCTATCACCTAGCATGAAGACTGGGAACTTTGTCGTTCCAAGATATCCTTCAATATTTCACAAAACTTCAGGAAATCACAAGTACAAATACTTCGACAGCATGAAAATGAAAAAAAATGAAATATTTGAACAAAAGAAAGTCACTGTATAGCAGATCTCAACCCAACTTACATGGCATCTTGTTAACCTAAATATTTCATAATCCGAAGAAGAAATTAAGGTGCGTGATGAAACATCAGCAATATAAACTCGCATCGATTTTTTCTCTGAGAAAATAGATTTCTGGACACCGGAGATCAAGATTCCATCCCATGATTTCATAACAATCAACATGTACATGGCTCTCTGATTATATTGTAGCCACTACCATGGATGTAGTTCTCCTCATATGGCTCGAAAGAAACATGATGCCCTGGGTTTCTGAACCTTGACCCACGCCACCCATCTATTTGTGACAATTTATGCCCAATTTATATCTGAAATGTATGCCTAGATCTTTAACACACGAGCAATAGAAAAACTAAAAACATAAATCGCCTAACCTTCTTTTCATATGACTCATGATACAACAAGAAATATGATTTTACGATGTTTCGTCATGCTTACATGAACCAGAGCTACCAGGCACCAATATTCCACCATTTGACAATAACTGTAACAATGAAGAAAGGCTACCAGACCACATCTTTTACTACATAATGGAACACTAATGTGCAAACAAAGGCCAATATTGCTCCAATGAAGCATTCATATCATCAATAACGGTTGCATGTTTATCACCTTCTCCAAACCAATGAAATTGATGTTGTAACACATTGTGCATGCTAAGAAAGAAATTGATGAGGACAATATTACATTTCTTCTTACAGCAGCATACATGCACCATATAAGAGGTCTAAATCTTGATGATAGGTTCATGCATAAAGGAAGCGAATTTGAAAAACATATCAGAATCTTACGAAATGATCTTAACTCCATGCAAAGTTGCTTAGTAGGAAAAATAGCAGTGAAGGATCAAGGTGGACAACAAATAACATTAATATAATACTCCTTCAAGGTAAATAATAAAAAATGAAATCATAATGGGTACAAGTATTTTGAATAGTGAAGAGAAGTACGATATACGTGCAATGCACATTTCCAAAATTCATATATATGAATATATGTAAATATAAGTTTTGCTAATGTCATAGTTTGCCATGCTTCACTAACATCTTATCATGTCAAATCATTGGTGGACATCCCCTTTGTGCTGCAATTTTTAATTTTGTTTAACTTCCTATCTCCACTTACATCATGGATAACATACAACAAAATTTAAATGAAATTCAATAAACTTCTATCAGATGATATGACTGTGAAGATCAGTGCAGGTTATGTCATTGAGCATCATCTACTTACCCTTCAAAGTGTGACCGTAATCCAAACTACAATACATGAATTACCATATAGCTACCTTATGGGGCATATATGCCATATCCTCATATCTTCTTGTTTGGCAGAGTTCACCACTTGCATAGTCTTGAATGGAGAAGATTGAACATGCTCTCGTACAACTGGGCAATGGTGTGGAACTCCATAAGCGATGGCGACGGTGCCGGATACAGTTGTCCGTCCGGCATGATGGAGAAGCTTCAAGAACTAATTTTTTTATTCCTCGCCCAGGATCTGTAATGAACATGTTAGTACACAAATTAATTTACCAACATAGTGCACAAAACAGACAATCGAATTCTAAATGTGGCCTCACATGCTAATAATTCTACATACATGTATGTTGTTCAATCCATCTATGCTATACAATCCTATTGTACACACAGGGAGTGAAGCGTGTATGGAATTAAACAAGCTAGTTGTAGACATGCTAATAGCATCAGTTTTGTGTTAACCACATAGTACTGCACTGCCATGTACAAAATCAGGAGAGGAAGGTACTTTCTCTACTTGTACGGGAGAATCTTGAGACAGACTCTACGCTACCTGGACGGAGAATCTTGTGGCGGAGATTGGGAGGAGGTAGCAGAGGTGTTCTCGACAGCGGCGTGCAGTGGGCGGGGAACAAAATCAAGCAAGATATTCAGCGTGTCTTCCTCACGGACAGTCTCAAGGTACTTCTTCTGAAACCACAGGAAATGGATTAAGTAACTACGTGCTACAAGTTTAAAAAAAAGAATTTGATATGTAGTCGAAATTTATCTGTTCACCACAGAAAATGAGGAGCTTCACTTCTTCCTCGAGTTCTCTTATATGCGCGTGATAGTAGAAACAAAGGCCAGAAATCACCTCACATGAAGAAAAATCAGAACAATTAAATTGGTAACCAATCTGCTGTGGAAGTGCTACTCACTTGGGCTTTCTCCCAGCTCGCGGTTGGTGCTCCCGATCAAAGCTGAAACCAAAATCAAACAAAGGAGAGACTTGGTGTAACCTGCAACGAATGACTCCAAGTCTTTAGACAATACGTACAAACCAGAAAACCAAAACGTGCAAATCCCCAAATCCCACGACTTGCTTTACTGAGAGGAGCTTGCCGGTGTCCAAATTTATCTCGAGGTAGACCTTCCAAAACATACAGGAGCCGGTTATCTCGCCCTTTCGCCATCAGATCGACAGGATCTCTCCTGCTCGTCCGCTCCCGTTGACGGTGTCAGCGGCAGCAGGCGGCATGGCGGCGAGGGGCTCTTGCAGATGAGCCCGAGCAGTCCCATCCCCCTTGCGGAGGCGCGAGATGATCCGGACGCCGATCCCGCCAAGGGGCCCGACAGAGTGCTCCGTTGCGGCGCCGCTAAAGCAGAAGTTGACAAATCGCCGGAGTCGAATAAATCGTGGGGCGCGAGCCCGCTGCTATTCGAGGAAGGAGATGGACCCGCCGCCGCCGACGCAGGCCGAGCCCGCTGCATCCACCGCCGCCGCCGCCGCCACGGCCCGCGTCAGCTGAATCCGCCACCGCCGCCGCTCGAGAGGGACACTCGCGTCGGTGACACAGGCCGAGCCCGCTGCATCCCGCGCCGCCGACGCTGCTCGAGGCAGGAGAGTGACCCCGGCGCCGCCGACGCGAGCCGAGCTTCGCCCGGCGGCGTCCTGTAGTGAGGAGAGGGAGGGGAGGTGGAGAACCAGCGGCGCGGAATCGGCATGTGTGTTGCAGTAGGGGCGAGCGGGGATCTGGGGATGGAGCAGACGTCTGCTTGGGCAGAACATTTGATCTCAATCGTTGATTTGCATCACGGACTATTGATGTAATATGGACTGTACGATGTGTTTAAGTTAATCTGATCGAAGGGTTCTGACAGTCTTGTGTACAATTTGTTGTGTGGCTTTAGGGAAATTTATGTTTGCTCTTTTAATAATAGTATAGATGCCAAAGGTTGTCTATCCACATCCTCTCGAGAGTGTAGTGGCAAGTGGCAACTGGTGGCCCAGCAGCTAAACAAAACAAACAACTTTGGCATCCTCCTGCCCTGCCCTGCCCCCGATGTCTCTCCACTGCCGACGACGACCGATGACCGACGGGATTCATGGCGGCACGCACCACCTTCGCCGACGCGCTGGCGGCGGCACGCCCGTACCTGCGGGGCGAGGAGGACCGGTGCGGCGATCCGGACCTGCCGGCCCTCGCCGCCGTGCTGCGCGCCGCAGGCGCTGGCGAGTGCCGGCTCAAGCACAACACCTTCCTCGCTCACCTGCTCGAGGTCTACCGGATCCTGCGCCTCTTGGGCGCGCCCAACGCCGTCGCGTGCTGCGGCCTCTACCACTCCGTCTACTCCAACTCCTACGTCAACCTCGCCATCTTCGACCCTGACGTCGGCCGCGCCGTTGTCGTCGAGGACTAGGCCAAGCGCCTCACCTCTTCTTTGTCGTCCCGCGCCAGCAGCTCGTCCACGATGACCTTCTCTTCCACTACGATGATGGTGAGGTCGTCGCCGACCTCGCTCGGTCTGAGGAGTCCATCCTCGACGCCCGCCGCGGCGTGTTCGACGAGGACGAGCCCTGGCGCCGCAAGATCCAGCGCCTCCTCCCCGCTGATGGCATCACAGTCAAGCACATCAGATACGAGTTTGGTTATGTTGCACGTGCAAGCTTACTAGCAACAAACAAAAGGATCTCTCCTTCACATCAACGACACCCATGGCGTCACAAATCCATGACGACACGACACGACACGACACGACATGGTACTGAGGTGAACCCGTTCACGACACGACACGACACTGGGGGTGAACCCGTTCACAATTTATATTTGGTGGTGAACCCGTTCATCACACTTGCATCAACAACACTGTTCACGACACGACACGACACATTATGCGTCACAAATCTCTCCTGCACTCATGGTGGTGAACCCGTTCACGACACGACTCTGGGGTGCAGGATGGATACTTCAGTCGGGCACTATCTATGATTGTACGCCTAGAAAACAAAGTTTCTATTATACTCCCTCCGTTCGGAATTACTTGTTGTTAAAATAGATGTATCTAAAACTAAAATACATCTAGATACATTCATTTCTTCGACAAGTATTTTCGGACGAAGGGAGTATTATGAAACGGAGAAAGTACTTTCTAATTTTTTGCGGCGAGTTCCTACAATATAATTGAAGGATAAGAAAAAAATTTAAAAATCACCAATATTTTTTCAGTGTGTGAGCTTTTTTCTTTACAGGGTATGTGTAAGCTTTTAGCACAACGACTTTCTGACTGTTTACTATAATAGGTTTTGCTCGGGTGAACCAACCTGGAGTTGATATGGTCAGAGGGATAGTGATATCCCCAATTCACCAGGGTTTAAGTCCTGATACTCGCATTATTTCTGGATTTATTTCAGAATTTCCGGCGACATACTTTCAATGGGAGGAGACGTTTCGGTCGACGACGAGGCGCCTACGGTGACTTCGTAAATCTCAAGATGATATGCCGGCTCAGTTTTCTATTCACCCACGTATATGCAAGTCCATGAGATGAGAAGTTGCTCACGGTTCATGGTTAGGTACGATGTTAAATCCTGTGTTACATTGATTGAAAGACGTTTGTCTGCTGTTGGCAACCTCCCCCTGCGCCAAAGGTTTTGTATCCACATCCACTCGAGATCGAGAGTGGCGTCAGTCGCAAGTCGCAACTGGTGGCCCTGCCGCCCAGCAGCGTAAACAAAACAGACAACTTTGGCATCCTCCTCCCCCGCCCCCGATCTCTCCCCACCGCCGGCGACCGCGACACCCATGGCGGCGGCGCGCACCACCTTCGCCGACGCGCTGGCGGCGGCGCGCCCGTACCTGCGGGGCGAGGAGGACGGGTGCGGCGACCCGGCCCTGCCGGCCCTCACCGCCGTGCTGCGCGCCGCGGGCGCCGGCGAGTGCTGGCACAAGCACGGCACCTTCCTCGCCCACCTGCTCGAGGTATACCGGATCCTGCGCCTCTGGGGCGCGCCCGACGCCGTGGCCCGCTGCGGCCTCTACCACTCCGCCTACTCCAACTCCTACGTCAACCTCGCCATCTTCGAGCCCGACGTCGGCCGCGCCCGCGTCGCCGCCGTCGTGGGGGACGAGGCCGAGCGGCTGGTGCACCTCTTCTGCGTCGTCCCGCGCCAGCAGCTCGTCCACGACGACCTGCTCTTCCACTACGACGATGGTGAGCTCGTCGCCGACCTCGCCCGGTCCGAGGAGTCCCTCCGGGACGCGCGCAGCGGGGTGTTCGACGAGGACGAGCCCTGGCGCCGCAAGATCCAGCGCCTCCTCCCGGCCGACGGAATCACCGTCAAGCACATCAGGTGCGTGCGTTTGTCTCAGATTTTGACGAAATCGGTGCTGATGTTCAGACTTCAGATAAAGATAACTGAATTACACACTGTTGTGTAGTGTTTCTTGGAAAATATATACTGCTGAGAGATGTATAGAGTTCACGGAGAAATCCAAGGTTATGAGCGAGATGATAGATTATAAATTGAGGATCAAGTACTCTTGTTTCATTGATCATTACAAGTTGCAAGATTCAGGATTAGGCCTTCATGCAGCGTTTATCAGGATTAGGAAAAATTTGTATCTCACAACTTTGTTTCAGGTAAATTATACAGTTAAAAAACCTCAGTCATGTTGCTGTGAGTGAAAACCTTCGTTATAGCAAATTTGCAAGATTATGTGGCATCTTGCCAAGATATGTTAAATTTAATATAAAAAAATCTGTTCTGAACTCGGCAGCCAAGTCAAGCAAAAGGATAGTTGCCAAGCAAACTAGTAGCCGCAGCTTAATCCAAACCCAATAAGAATTTTGATAGTTCTAAAAAAAGTGAGAATTTTGATTTCAGAAAAGGCGGTACTGCTTCTGCTGTGCAGAAGGGATTTGCTAAGCAAACTAGCTAGTCTCTGCACCTTGTACAAACTGAATGAGAATTTGGAGTTCAGAAAAGATTGCTCTGCTTCTACTGTGCACCTGATGTAAATCGTTACCCTGCAGGACTGGTGAGGATGTGGCTCTCTCTAGGCGGGTAGCCGCGACATTCCTTATGATGACAATGGCAGACTTCAGTGACCAGCTCTTCGACTGGCAGGACCGTCTCTTCAACAACGCCAACGGCCGCCTTGAGTTCCGAGGCAACACCTGGACGTCACTGTGGCCTGGCACAGGCAAGCCCGGCCTTTGGACCACCTCTATCTCCCGCATGGGTGTGCTCTACAGCCTAATTGTTCGCGAAGAGGAGATATACATAGCTCACCGAGCACACACTAGCCAAGAAGGCAACAACTCTGCTGCCACACGTGACGAGGACATCGCACTTGTGATACCGCCGGTGTTCGATGGCTGCACGAAGGTGCTGGACGCTGAAGACCAGAAGGCGGCGCGAGACCTCTACTGGGAGGCCGTGTGCAGCGACGAGGAGGCGACAGACCGGTCCAAAGTGGAGGAGCTGCTCCGGCAAAGCATCACCAAGAACCCATTTGTGGGGGAGCCACGGTTGGTGCTCGCGCAGATGTGCCTGAACACGGAGATGTACGAGGAGGCGCAGGAGCAGGCGGAGGAAGGGCTGAAGCTGCTGCTGGAGTGGGGGAGCAGCTGGGACAAGAGGATGCCATGGGAGGGGTGGGTGTCCTGGGGCAGAGCCATGCTGACTAAGGCCAAGGAGAAAGACTGGCCCCATACCTCCTTCGGCATCCTCAGCCTAGGCCTTGTCAAGTAACCGCTGTCTGTCCATGTTACGGTCCCGGCAACATATGATACGATTAGTACCAAAGGTATGAAATGATATTCCTGCAGTAATCAAATAAGTGACTTCACAGAAACTAGTACACGACGATGGATCATCGTTTTCCCTGTGAAAAAAAGACACAATTCTGATTACCCTATAGATATTGTGTTCACGTCTGTACAGTAGTCTCAGGGAAGTTCTTTAGATATTCTGAACATCAGTATTGTGCCTGCAATTTAAAGGGATCAAAACATCATTGTTGACTCTGTCTTATGGTCTTCGCGGCATAGGGTTAGCACGAAAGGTGTGAAATGATATACCTGCATCAGTTGAATAAATGATATACCATTAAGATGGATTTGCTATTTTCCTTGTAAAAAGATGTGATTGTGATGATTTTATACACAGTGTATTGATGTCTATACGTAAGTCTTTATTTATTTACTTTTTACATTATCAACACCCTACAGCTTAGAAGGCCAAACCATGATGGAGTTTATTTTAACTCTACTGTATGAACACCAAACCAAGGAGGACCGACCGATCTCCAACAACTTGATCTTTAGGATTTCTGACACATGAATGAATGCCATTCATGTACCAAAACATATGGCATACGAAATTATATGGACAGCATGAATACTTGCTGCATATTAACTGCGGAATTCTCTTCACTGATGGATAACATTTGCATGCTTTCTAGTGCTAGCATGTAGCAGCATAGCAGCAATGCATCAGAACACCCAACATCTTTGGATGTCAGTTCTTAAAGAGACACTCATGAACCTCTGCAATTTAATGATGCATCAACACTGAGGTCTAATTATTTTCTGTCAGATGAAGCAATAAACCCTCAATCAATACAAACAAAAGTCCCTACTCCCATTGCCTGAGTACTTCATTAGTGCATGTCAGTTCAGTTGCACTAAACTGACACTGAAAACTTGTAACAGCTACAGCAGCACAATCCCTGAAGGCAAGTCAGGCATTTCTTCACTAGTTTACTCGCCGTCACCTTCACTCACATGGTCTGATCAACGGACAACTCTCTCCCCGTGTGAGTTGAGCTGTAAGCATCTGTGCGTGCTTAATTTAGACAACGTTTTTCTCCGATGCATCATTTAGTTTTGTAAATCTCTCCCACTTTAAAAATACATGAAATTTCGTCTTATGCCCTTTCTTTTGTCCTCCCTTACTCGACCTCTGTTTTTGGTTTTCGATTTTCCCAGTGCACGAGAAATTATCTGGCATATACGAAAGTACCATATTTGGATATATCTTTTTAATAAGTGGTTATATTAATGTTTGATATGGTTTACTAAATTAAGACATATATCGTAGCTAGATTTAGTTATATATGTTTTTTATAGCATGTCATCGATGGTTCATAAGGTTCCACTATATTGTGAAGTACACCCAAGTGACCATGCCACATCTAAAAGTTTGGCTTTTGACTAGCTTGCTAGTTTTTAAACCATATTTCATCTCTCAATCAATGTTCACCTTTTTATTTACTCATATATAATTTATTTTCTCAATTCAAGTATATTACTATTGTTATTTCCTTGAATGCTTGTGAATCATTGTCCAATTTTGTTTTTGGGAAACTACCATCCATCAATAATGTATAGTATTATTATGGTTGAACAGGTTAGCCTCTAAAATATATACGTTGTATATGTCTTATAATTTTTTGACGGCAACCCACAACAAATTAAAGCCATCAATCGAAATAACAGAGCCAAAGGATATGGTAGACATTTATGTATCTCTAGGTGCTTGGTCGAATTACACAAGGATCCAAGATGAATCTCTATATGTGGTAGGATACGTGTCATTGCATGATACAAGTTATTACCATGAATTCAAAACTGATCTTAGCATAGAAAGTCAAAATGTATTGTCGAGATACATAGCCAAAAACATTAAGTGACAATAGTAAGACAAGAATGAATGATTCAAAAATTTTGTATATACATATGTCACAACACAATATTCCAACCATCCTATAGATTGATAATGACTATTTTAACGAGGCGGGTATGCCTCTACATCAACTGTGACTTTGTATACTACAACTATTCTTATAATCTATAGGGTTCAATTAATGATAATGGTTGACTTTAACATCTCATATATACTAAGCCAAAGTTGCCACGCTAGACTATACTCTTGGTTGCTAGAAATCCGGTGGGAGAACCCACATGCCACCTGGAGCACGAGCAACTACATATGATCTGATCTTCCACATGGCATCATCACTCGTAGGATGTAAATGGCGACGATTATCTTCCAACCACGTGGAGCACACCATATCATCGGTACTGTAGATGCAACTTCTCCGCAACCCACCGTGTCCAACAGATGACACATACACAGCCTTGGACCATGCTTTCCCTAAAAAGATGGCATAGTCACCCAAACTCGTTACCTCCTCCCACTTGTAAGCGTCCGATTCATCAACAAGCTCAAACACCTTGAAGAAAGGCTCAAGGAAGGCTTCATCTGATAATGATCTAACCACCATCACTAGCTTGCCGTGTAACTCGATGATGTTGTTCAGTTGCGTGATACCGCCGGGACGCGCTCGGATGGACATCGCGTGCGGTTTGCTGCTGAGCACCGCCCTGCCATCTTTGTCCACCCCTATTTCGAACTTGATCAGCTCTTCGGAGATGGTGAGTCCATAGAGTTGTTCGTTGCAGAATACAATGTCCACAAGGTACAACCCGAGTTGTTTTTCCGTCCATCCCCTGTTGGGACAACCAATTCTACAGAGGGCGACATTGTTTCCAGATGTGACGGTGGCGAGGATGCAGTCGCTTGAAGTGGGGGATTCCGAAAAGACAATCTTTCTAATGTTGTACCAGCCGCCTAGGTAGCACATGTTCTTGGCGAGGAGCGGCATCTCTACACCGGAGAAGAGGTTCACGACCGCGAGCTGCATGTCGTGCCCAAGCACGGCGACCCAGCCGCCGTCATGGGCTCCCACGAATCGCTTGCCGACCGCCTGGCTCGGCAGCGACATGCGGAAGACCCGGCCATCCTCGGGGCAGTACACCTTCGTCTTGTTGACGTCCTCACGGGTGTCGATGAAGATGAGCCATGGGAGGACGGGCGGCGACGCATGCGGCGACGTGATCGCACAAGGTCGCCACGACCTGCACACGGCGGCGAAGCGGACGCGGTTGAGCGGGCCGGCGACCTTGCTGTAGACCAACTGGAGGAGGTCGTCGGGGAGATCGGACCACCGGACTGGCAACGTAATCCATGGCGTGATCGGTTTGATGCTAGGGGTACGACGCCGTCGGCGGCCCATCGATGGATCCGCGCCGACGATAGATCGAAGACTTGTTTGGCTGAGTTTCGATCAGGTCACGGGACGGGAGGTCTAGGTTTAATTACCCTTTTTTCCATTGAATTTGGGCAATCTCTGAAAGCCACCGGCCCAGGCCTGCTATATAGAGATGATGATGCGGTCCAATAACCACTTAACCAGGGCCCGTGACCAGAGACCTCTCGTAGCTAGCTACCATGCGCCTGTTTGTCTGGGCACAAATACACAATATACCGGAGCTCTACCGGAAACTCGAAATTGTTGATCAGCTAGCTAGGCGGATTGGTCGGGTGAAGGAAACACAACTATCTCCAAGGCTCTTCTATGAAGGTAACTACGTCCGAATCCGAGCTAGGGTTCTGGTGGACAAACCACTTACGAGGGTTATTCCATTGAACGTGGTGGGCGAGGGCAGGAGACTCCTCCCTGTCAAGTACGAGAAGATACCGTACTTCTGCCAAATTTGTGGACTCATGGGTCATAATCATGAGGAGTGTGGAGATGGAGTTTGGGAGGCCAAGGACAAGCAATGGGGAAGCTGGATGCTGGCACAGAGACGGGAGACAGTACAGGAGCAGCAAGGAGGAGGCCGAGCCTCGAGGGGTGGTCGCTTTGGAGGCTGGGGAAGAGGTAGATCAGGAAGGAGTGCACCACCGCCTCGGCAAACTTCACCTGTGCGTAAGCGCTCGTCTCAGGAGGCTGGGCTGGATCCGAGAGCAGAAGATGGAGAGGAAGATGAGGTGACTAGTCCACTGAAACCGGCTGCCACAACGGAGACGGAGCATGCAGGAGGACAGGGGGCTCGCAGAAACCTGAATTTTGCTTCGGCTGGTAACAACCCAGATGGTCACTTGCAGCAACAGGGTGCGACTACGGGCTCTGAAACCGGATGCGGGGTCGGCCCGGGCCTAGGCCTGGCATTCACGGCGGTACCCCCACCACCACCAACATATGTGTCCCCTCGAGATGCAAAGAAAGCGAAGAAATCAGCATCACCAGTGAAGCAAAACCCAGACAAGATGGCGTTATTGGCGGGCTCCGACTCGGGGCGCCGCCAGGCCCAATGAAAATTTTATGCTGGAACTGCCGTGGGATAGGCGATCCCGCGACAGTTCGTGAATTACGTGATCTCGTGGAGATCAGTTCGCCTTCTATCTTGTGTTTAGTTGAAACCCAGTTACAGAAGGGTCGAGTCGAAGGTTTACGTACGTCGTTAGGGTATGATTTCAGCTTTGGTGTCGGTAGTAGTGGTCGTAGTGGAGGTCTTTGTATTTTTTGGAAAAACTCTTTGGATGTTTCAATAAAGAACTATTCGGAGTATCACGTGGATGCCTGGGTCACTGAACCGGGTAAGGAGCAATGGAGATTGACGTGTTTCTATGGTGAAGCTACCAGGAGCCTTCGGTATAAAACTTGGGACACCATGAAGCGGTTGAGGGGAGAGAGTACACTCCCTTGGATGTGCATTGGGGACTTTAATGAGATATTGCGGCCCGAAGAGCAGCATGGACCAAATGAGCGTGATAGCTCGCAGATTGATGCGTTCAGAGAAGCCATTGATATTTGCGGCCTAGCCGACCTGGGGTATCGGGGTCTGGATTGGACGTGGGAGAAAAAGGTTGCCGGAGGGAGCTACTGTCGCGTTCGCTTGGATAGAGTTCTGGCCTCACCGTGTTGGTCTGCTTTGTTTCCCTTCGCATATGTCGAGCACCTCACAGCTACAAAGTCGGATCATTGTCCAATTCTTCTGGAGACCGAGCTGATTGATACAAGTATTCGCGCAAAACAAAAACAGTTCCGTTATGAATGCATGTGGGAAAGAGACCCAAGTTTTGGAGATGTGTTACTCGATGCCTGGAATAATGCGGGGCGGGCCCAGAGTGTTCCTGCGCTCTCTCATAAGCTGACTGTGGTGGCTGAGAAGTTACAGAGTTGGGGCCGAGCGTCTTTTGGCGCGGTGCGATCTGAACTGCGTCATCTCCGCACACAGTTGGAGGAGCTGCGTTCACTACCTGGCCGCGTGGGGCCGTCAGCTGAGGAAGACAGGGTCGAAGCCCGTATGGTCGAGCTCTGTTTACGGGAGGAGATTATGTGGCGTCAGAGGGCGCGTATTCAGTGGTTAGCAGAAGGAGACAGTAACACAAAATTTTTTCATCGCAAAGCTAGCGCCCGGAAGGCAAAGAACCGGATTGTTGAGCTGCAGCGACCCGATGGAACCATGTGTAAGGAGGAGCATGAGATGGCTGGCATGGCTACCTCTTTTTATAGAAATCTCTACGCCTCTGAACCCACGGTTGGCATTGAGGAGGTCCTCTCCCATATACCGACCAGGGTAGATGCACCTATGAACATAACTCTGGATGCACAGTATAGTAAGACAGAGGTGAAAGAGGCCTTGTTCCAGATGTTTCCGACAAAGGCCCCAGGGCCAGACGGTTTCCCGGCACATTTCTTTCAGAGACACTGGGAGCTCTGTGGTGATGAGGTTACTGAGATGGTGCTTCGAGTTCTTACTGGAGAAGATTCTCCGGAGGAGATAAACAAGACGTTCATCGTTCTAATACCCAAGATTGCTAGCCCGAAAATTTTGGCACAGTTTCGACCGATAAGCCTCTGCAATGTGATCTTTAAGATTGCATCAAAGGTGTTGGCTAATCGGCTCAAACTTATTCTCCCCGATATCATCTCCGAGGAACAGTCAGCATTTGTTCCAGGGCGTCTCATTACTGACAATTTTATATCTGCTTATGAGTGTCTCCACTATATGAAATCCAGGAAGCTCAAGAGTAACAGGTTCTGTGCTTTGAAGCTTGATATGATGAAAGCCTACGATCGGCTCGAGTGGAACTATCTGGAGAAGGTTATGCTCAAGTTGGGAATCAGCCCACAGTTCACGCAAACAGTAATGAGGTGTGTATCCTCGGTATCCTTCTCTGTTATCTTTAATGGTGGTAAGCAAGAGGAGTTTAGACCCTCTCGTGGACTCAGGCAGGGTGATCCCATATCGCCATATCTTTTTCTATTGGCCGCCGAAGGTCTCTCTTGCCTACTGAGATCCACAACGCCAGGTGAGAGCATCAATGGTATAAAAGTGGCACCGGGAGCCCCACAGGTAAACCACCTTCTATTTGCAGACGATAGCCTGCTATTCTTTGATGCCACAGCTGACATGGCCAACAGAGTTGAGAATCTTTTGCATAAGTATTGTATAGCTTCAGGGCAACGCATCAATAAGGAGAAGTCCTCAATATTTTTTAGTAAAGGCTGTTCGGAAGGGGTCAGGCACGAAATCAAACTCATCCTTTCAGTCCAGAATGAGAAATTGTCTGAAAAGTACCTTGGCCTCCCGGCGGACGTTGGCAGAGCAAAGGAAGGATCCTTTAAGTATCTTAAAGATAGGATATGGAAGCAGGTGCAGGGCTGGATGGAGAAGGCACTTTCTGTGGGAGGGAAGGAGGTGCTTATCAAGTCAGTTGCGCAAGCGATTCCGACGTACTCAATGGCGTGCTTCAAGCTACCACGAGGCTTGTGTCAGCATATAAATGGCCTCTTGAGGAAATTCTGGTGGGGATCCAAAAAGGGCGAGAGGAAGACAGCGTGGGTTTCTTGGGATGTGATGACACAGCCGAAGTTTATGGGAGGTATGGGGTTTCGTGATATCGAGCTTTTTAATCTTGCATTGCTGGCCAGACAGGCCTGGCGGTTACTCCAGGAACCAAACTCTCTCAGTGCACGCATCCTCAAGGCTGTGTACTACCCTTCGGTTTCGATCCTTGAAGCTGAGCTGGGGAAGAACCCGTCACAGGTCTGGCGCTCTTTGGTTGAAGGCAGAGACACGCTTAAGCTAGGGCTGATAAAACGGATTGGATCCAGAGCTGAAACAAATATTTGGATGGATAACTGGATACCACGTGATTTTAAGCTGCGGCCGGTGTGCCCGAAAACTTTGAACCCACCGCAACTTGTCTCGGACCTCATTAACCCGGTCACTTTTGCATGGGATATAGAGACTTTGGATGAACATTTGTACCAAATGGACAAGGAGGCAATCCTCAATATCCCGCTTAGCTCTCGAGTTCGCCAAGATTTCTGATCATGGCATTATGAACGCAGGGGTGTTTTCACAGTGCGTTCGGCTTACAAACTTCTGTCCACCACCAAGCAGCAGCGCACGGACTGGCTCGAGCACAATGATGGACACTCGCAGATTGAAGCAGATCGTCGATCCTGGGCGAAGCTCTGGGGAGCTGCAGTCCCTGCTAAAGTTCGCGTTTTCGCTTGGAGATTGGCCAAATGCTCAATTCCTACAGGTGAGGTTCGACAGCACAGAAGCATGGCCGTCTCGGCGGAATGCTCGCTTTGTCATGCGGCGGTGGATACGTGGCGCCACTCTCTTTTTGACTGCCACATGGCACGTTGTGTGTGGGCTCTTGCTGATGAGGACCTCACGGATACAATCATCTCTAACAGAACGGAAGATCCAAAGCTCTGGATGCTATGGCTGGTAGATACCTTAAACACCGATGATTTGGCCCGTGCCCTTGTTACTATGTGGGCCATCTGGTGGGCGCGGCGCCGAGCCATACATGATGACCAATTTCAGAGCCCGTTATCCACTCATATCTTCGTAAACAAATACCTGGCAGAGCTGGAGATGTTGCCAAAGAAGTGTACACAGCAAAAGACGCGAGCTACACACCCCAGGGACCTGCATGTGAATGCCAGGGATCTGCATGTAAATACAGGACTACGAGTGGCGCCGGCGGCAGGGATCGGATGGCTCCCACCCGAGAGCCATGATTTCAAAATCAATGTCGACGACGGCTTTTCCAAGATAGGGGATCGGGCTGCCTCAGCTGCTGTATGTAGGGACAAGGGGGGCAAGTACATTGGAGCATCGGCGATCATCTATGAGGGCCGTCTCAATCCGACAATCCTTGAAGCCGAAGCATGCAGCGAAGCTCTCTCACTTGCTGCCGATCTTCATCTCCGGTCCGTTTGTGTTGCAACTGACTGCCTTGAGGTTGTAACGAACTTACGGGAGGAAGCTCCATGCGGATACTACCCTATCTTACAGGATATAAAGTATCAAAGTAGGCTTTTCAGTGACCTCAGTTTTATTCATGAAAATAGAAAGTACAATGGTGAGGCCCATGCCTTGGCAAGGGCAGCTGCTTCTCTTAGTCCCGGGCGCCATGTGTGGCTTAGCATCATGCCCTATATCATCTGTATCCCATTATGTTTGAACGGTCAATAAAAGGGTGCGGATTGCTCAAAAAAAAAAGCTAGCTACCATGCTGTTTATTTCTCAAAAAAAAAGCTACCATGCTGTTTCTCACAATTCCTCAATTTTTTTGCTGTTTCTCACAAAGCAAAAGAAAACAATAGGCTACCATACTAAAAGTATTAGGTGATCCCATGCTTCCAATTAAAAACATTCAAATTTAAAAGCTCCGAAAAATTCTGAAAAAAATCAGGAATTTTCACAACACATGTGCCTACAAGCCCTAAAAATTCAGATCCGAAATACAATTTGAGGAACAAAAAAAGAGAGAGAAATCCATCATGAATAGTGTCAAAAGAAGACAAAAACAAAAAAAAGACGCTATTCACAACCAGATTTCTATTTTTGTTCTCCATGTGTATTTCGAATTTAGATATGATATTTTTAAGGATTACAGACACATCCCTTTTTTGCGAAAATACTTCCAGTCTATTCATATTCAATTATGGCAGTACAACGAACATAAAAAATAATAAAAATTATATCCAAATCCGTAGATCACCTAATGATGACTACAAGCACTGAAGCGAGCCGAATACGTGCCACTGTCATCACCCCTCCATCGCCGGAGGAAGACAAAAGTTGTTTTAATCGACAGTCGGAAAGTCGCCGTGCTAAGGCCCCATAGAACAAGCACCCCATAACTGCAACCACCGCCGTTGAACAATAGCGTAGATCGGAAGGATCCAACCTGAATACACACAAACATAGACGAACTACGACCAGATCCGAACAACTCCACCAAGGATAGATCCGCCGGAGACACACCTCCACACACCCGCCGACGATGCTAGACGCACGACCGGGACGGGGCTAGGCGGTGAGAACCTTATTCCTTCTTCAGTGAGCCATCACCGTCTCGTCTTCCTGAGCATGACACTAACCCTAACAAAACTCGATGAAACATAAAAAAGTGAAGCCCTCTGAGGGAGTCCTGGATTAGGGGGTATCCGGACAGCCGGACTATATACATCGTCCGGACAATTGGAGCGTGAAGATACAAGACTTAAGAGTTCGGCCCGTGTCCGGATGGGACTCTCCTTTGCGTGGAAGACAAGCTTGACGATCCGGATATTGTGTTTCCTTCCTTGTAACCGACTCCATGTAAACCCTAGCCCTCTCCGGTGTCTATATAAACCGGAGAGGTTGGCCCTTAGAAGGCCGATCACAATTACAATCATACCATCATAGGCTAGCTCCTAGGGTTTAGCCTCTACAATCTCGTGGTAGATCTAGTCTTGTACTACTCATATCTTCAATATTAATCAAGCAGGAAGTAGGGTTTTACCTCCATCGAGAGGGCTCGAACCTGGGTAAACATTGTGTCCCTTGCTTCCTGTTACCATCAGCCTAAGACGCACAGATCGGGACCCCCTACCCGAGATCCGCCGGTTTTGACACCGACATTGGTGCTTTCATTGAGAGTTCCTCTGTGTCGTCGCTGCAAGGCTTGATGGTGCTTTCAATCATCAACAACATGGTCCAAGGGGAGACTTTTCTCCCCGGACAGATCTTCGTGTTCGGCGGCTTCGCACTGCGGGCCAATTCGCTTGGCCATCTGGAGCAGATCGACAGCTACGCCCCTGGCCACCAGGTCAAGTTCGGAAACTTGAACTACACGGCGGATATTCGCGGAGACTTGATCTTCGACGGATTCGGGCCTGCGCCAGGAGCACCGAACAGTCACGATGAGCACGGCTTAGACCTGCTGTCGGACGACGCTCGGGATATCACCCCTACAGTAGCCTCGGACCTAAATCCGGAGCAGGTTGCGTTGCCTAAGGACGGAGGGGTGGACCCTGCCCCGCAGGCCGCACACTCATCGGCGGTGGAGCCGAACACAGGTCTCACCTCTGTGGAGGCCTGTAACCCCGGCCCCCCGGACACGTGTCCGGTTGTTGGTTCCGGTCCGCACATGGCTCGAGCCAGCCGAGCCAGGTTGGGCTCCGGTAACGGAGTTTACCGCTGCGGATATCTTCCAGCACTCGCCCTTTGGCGACATGCTGAACTCATTAAAGCCTCTCTCTTTGTCAGGAGGCTCTGGGCCGAACTATGTCCGACTCGAGTGGGAAGCAGGCGACGAAGGGATTCGCTGCCCACCCACCACCCATTTCATTGCCACGGTCGACGATTTAACCGACGTGCTTGACTTCGACCCCGAAGACATCGACGGTATGGACGATGATGCAGGAGAAGTACAGGAGCCACCGCTCACAGGGCGGTGGATGGCCACCTCCCCATACGATATATACATAGTGGACACTCCGAAGGAAACCAATGGCGATGAGGCAACGAAGGATAACCCCTCAGGGAGAAAAACAAAGCATGGGCGTTGTAGGCACCGCCCCAAGCCCCGCCACAGCGATACCGGCTCAGGAGACGAAAACAATACAAATGGCGCTAAAGATGAATATAACCCTGATCAACCTACCTTCAAGCAGGCCGGACTGGCCACAGTGGGATACTTGGAGAGGGACAACTATGCACCCCCCTCCGAAGACGAGGTAAGCCTCGGCAATGACGAATTCGGCGTGCCTGAAGATCCAGTGCAACAAGTTCGCTTCAAGCGACGGCTCATGGCCACGGCAAGGATCCTGCAAAGGAAGCAAGAGCATCTTAAAGCTGACCAAAATTTGCTAGCGGATAGGTGGACCAAGATCCTGGCCACCGAAAAGTACGTACTCGACCGCCCCAATAAAGGGCATACGCGGCACAACTGGCTACCTCAACCTAAGCAGGAGAACCCAAGGCACACACCCCGACGTCCATGCATCACTACGGTCCAAGACAGTAAGAAGGATACACGAAGAGGCATCCTCAAGCCTCGGCGCAATGGTCATAAATGTCAAGTCAAGGAAGCTGGTGCCAAGTCCAGCAACTCCCAGTCCGGTCAACGGACAAAGAATAGCTCAAGCCTATTCGGCCCCAGCCACACACTAGATCAACCGTGTGAAATTCACGGTACTCCTAGAAGGACGACAAAGCATACCAATAGAGAATGCTGAATCCTCAAAACAAAACGACCGGTCGTGAGTCAGAAACAATGAGGGGAGGCGTCTAGTCAAGAGACCCCCAGAGCATAAAAGTACGGCCGATTGCCCCCGATCACACTTACCACAGCAATTCAATTGCCGTACCCCTAGACCTAGTAGTCCAGGGGCTCCATAACACATAAAGCACCCACGGGTAAGAAACCACAAATAACATCTTCTAAAGGATGCCAGGTGCAAAGGCCAAGTTTATTTGCCCACCACCCTAACGGTTGTTTTCAAATCACCAAAATATGCCATGCCAAAGAGTAATTCTTCGGCACCTTCCCCTCATATGGTAATTTACCGTATGCTAACGGGATGAACCACGTTGACTAGACTTCACGTGATAAACCATTAGGCCAACACCGTGTGATATAATCACGCCCACGGGCAAGGCCGGACCCCGCCCTTAGAGCGGAAATCATACAGCTGCCGGAGTAGCGAGTCAAGCATGCCTATCAAAATTTTGATATGACATCCAACTATCCAGACACCAACTAAGGAGTCCGCGCTACTTCACGGTATAACGGCTGGGTTCACCAGGGTCCTATCAGGAACCCTTAGACACCACAAGAGGACGTTCAGCTGCCTCCAAGCATTTGCCTTTACAAACTAACCTTGACGCAGAATAGGATTGGCGGCGTGGAATCAGCCCGGACACACAATGGCAGGAACATGCAGGTAGAAGGCAGTCCAGATTCACTCTTGATCCACTCACAACCCCCTCTAGTCCAGCCATCACAGGTTTCGCCAAAAACACCTCTTTTCATAATCATACATCATACTCATATGCATAGACATATCATCCTACTACAATGCGTAGACTTAAATAACACTTATAGGCCGTCGTTTATTGTCGACGCCTCTTTGCCAGAAAACGACAGCCACGCTTAGTGTTACGCCCGGTTATGCCAGGGGCTTCACATTACGGCAATATAGTCCGACCACCTTTTCGGTCGCTCGGCACCCCGAACTTATAGCATTATATGCATCAGCTCCGAATCATGTCTTGGGTCATTGGTTGGGTTTGCCCGGCTCCCATGTTTTGGTACCTTACGTTCCGTTCCATCGGCTAAGGTAGCGCTGGGAGAACTACTGCGATTGTGTCCCGGTTCTGCCGGACGAGCACCTCAGTAGAGAAAGCTGAAAACTGACTGTCATGATGCAGCGAGAGCTGGTCAGCTGTTCGAGAGGTTGTAAAATCCTTAAAGATTTATTCCGCATAACGCCATTATAAATGCAGAGTGCGACGGATCGGTCTTCTGATGAGGCGCCAATAGAGCCCCTAGTTCGGCCTTCCGAACACTAGGGGCTGCACCGACCATACTCGAATTCCTATGGCTAAGTGAGAGTAGTAAAGCCTTATAGTGCGATTGCCTGGTTCGTGGTGAGAAACACCTCCTTAAAAGGACCAACTCTCAGGATAGAGAGTGTTCAGATATATCCCGAACACCGCCGTATTTTTTACGTGGGGGCAGAAGCCGACGACTGGCTAACTCTCAGAATTTACATACAATAAACAGCCGCACAGGAAGAACATATGTTCAAACAAAACAGGCAATATATAATGAAAGTGCCATTGTCCCATATTACAAAGAGCGGCATGAATGCCCTCAGGGAAATATAATGTCTTCGGTACACTTATCCGCCGCAAGGCGGGCCCCTTTCAGTACACCTTCATAGTACAGCTCGGGCTTGCGGTGCTCCTTACCCTCCGGCGGCCCCTCAGTCATCAGCTTCTCCGCGTCAAGCTTCCCCCAATGCACTTTTGTGCGGGCGAACGCCATGCGCGCACCTTCTATACAGGCGCCCACAATCCGCTTCACGAGTCCGAAGTAACTGCTTGGAATTGGCTCCGCAGGCCACAGCCGGACAACCAAGTCCTTCATGGCTAGTTGAGCCGCCTGGTGCAGTTCGACCAGCTGCTTCAGCTGATCGATAAAAGGCACCGGATAGTTCGGCGCCAAATACTGCGACCAAAAGTTCCTCTCCGCAGACTTCTTCTCCTCCGTCCGGTAAAATTGGGCGGCATCTGATATGCTGTGAGGCAGATCCGCAAACGCCCCTGTAAAAACAAGAATTCAGCTTGTCGCTTAGAGTTCTCCCAACTATCATGTAAAAATGGCCATGAATACAGCAGGCCTTACCAGCCGCAACTTTCTGGGCTTCCTGAATGTCCCGTACAGCACCTCGGTCTTCTTCCCGAGCATCTTCCGCGGCTTGGAGAGCTTGGGCGAGTTCGGATTCTTTCCCTACTAGACTCTGCTCCAAGCCCTCGCTTTTCTTCACAGCCTCCTGGAGCTCCCGCTCAGCTGTGATGACCCTGGCCTCGTGTTTTTCACGAAGCGCCTGTTCGGCGGCAGCCTTCTCGTTGGTATCAGCCACAACCTTCTTCAGTGCCTCATATTCGACACTCGCTCCTAGGGCATACAACACAAATACTTTTCAATAGGCACAATTACTCATTCGTGCCTAATGCAAGACAATGTTTCAACATACCTTGCTTATCCTCTAATTGCTTCTTCACATGGCCAAGTTCTTCCTCGGCCCATTCCAGGCTCTGCTTCAGTTTGGACACTTCCGCATTATGAGCGGCCGTCTTCTCCGTAGACGCCTGTTTTCAAACAAAGAGGTACACGTCATTAACAAAAGGTTCCCACGAAAAAAGAGGATTTGATCCCCTGCCCGGCTCTCTCTCTTTCGGCGGATAGTGTATCAGGGGCTACTACTCATAGTATGATGATTCCTCAAAGGTTTCTTAGAAAACATACCTCAAAAGCCTTTATAAGGCCAAGGCAGGACTCATTCAACCCGCTTTCGGCAGACTGAATCTTTTCAACCACCGCACCCATGAGGGTCCGATGTTCATCGACGATAGACACGTTCTTTAACGCTGTCGATAGACCGCCCGGTAGCTCTGCATGGACAGAGGTTACCGGCGGAATAGGCAAGCCCCCCTCCGTCGAAGGTGGCTGCTCGCCCGATCTTGGAGCCTTAGAGGTCTCCAGGACCTTATCCGGCTGCGGTCCGGACCCGAGATCGCCCCCATTGTCGACACGCCGCGGGGCCACCACCCCCATGTGTCCGGCTCCAGAAACATGCCTCCCCTGGTCCGGGTCTCTTTGAGACGATACCTCGGCGTCGCGCCCGGACTTTGGGGAAGGGGCCTCTGGAGGTGTCTCGCTCGCCACAGCATCTGAGCTCAACGAATCCTCCGAGGAGGACTGTCCGGCACGAGACCTCGCCGGGCTGTATGAAATATGGTGACAGTCAAAACTACTGTACCCAGACGACCCTGGATGCATAGGCGCATTCGGATTTCGGTTACTTACGATTTTTCCACGGGCTGGGCCCTGGGATCCCACTCCAGGCTGTCATCGGCAGCCGCGGTGGATGCCTCTGGATGGGAACCTCCCCCCTCTTGGGCGATCCGGCCTCCAAGGACGGGGAAGCCGCATGTTTCTTCCCACCTTCAGAGTGAGGCTCGTCCTCCTCCGCTTCCTCCCCTTTGTCTTCGGAAGAAGGAGCGCCACTAGAGTCTTCGGATTTTGCGTCCGAAGCCTCGCGGCGACGAAGGCCACTCCGGGTCTTCTTGACCTTCTTGGAGGCCTCCTTCTTTGGCGCCTCGTAAGGCGCGGGGACCAGCATCTTCATCAGAAGAGGTCCGGACGGTTCCTCCGGCAGCGGGGTTGGACGATGTATCCGCTCCACCTTCTTTATCCATCCCTGAGGTCATGATGAAACACGATTAGAATGTCTCCCTCATGACATGCCAGCTGAAGCATGGATGGACATGGCGTGGCTATAACTTACCGGCCTTGCAGAATGGGATAATTGATACCCACGGTCCTCGGCGGAGCCTGGCCATGATTTGCCGGACTTAAAGAGCACCTTCCAGATATCCTTGTGGGAGGAATCATAGAGCTCCCGAAGGGTTTGGTGCTCGGTTGGGTCAAACTCCCACAAAGTGCAGGCTAGGCGCTGGCAAGGGAGAACCAGGCGAACTAACATCACCTGGACTACGTCGACGAGTTTGACGTCCTTGTCGACCACGCTCTGAACGCGCGTCTGGAGCAGTGACAGCTCATCGGACGAGGACCAGTTCGGGCCCTTCTTGGGCCAGGACGTGCGCCGCAGTGGGGCTCCAGATCTGAACTCAGGAGCTGCAGCCCACTTTTTGCCGCGTGGTTCGGTGATATAGAACCACTGCTGCTGCCACTCCTTGACGGAGTCGTTGAAGGCGCCCTTCGGACAAACGGCCTTGGGCATCTTGCTCACCATGGCGCCGCCGCACTCGGCGTGTTTGCCATTCACCACCTTGGGCTTCACATTGAAAATCTTCAGCCACAGGCCGAAGTGAGGCGAAATCCGGAGAAAGGCCTCGCACACGACGATGAACGTCGAGATATTGAGGAAAGAATTGGGGGAAAGATCATGAAAATCAATCCCATAGTAATACATGACTCCACGGACAAATGGGTGGAGGGGAAACCGGAGCCCGCAGACGAAATGGGGAAGGAACACGACGCTCTCGTGAGGCTCCAGAGTGGGGACGACCTGTCCCACCAGTGGGAGACGGTGGCCGATCTTCTTGGCCGGGTACCCGGCTTCCCGGAGCTTCTTGATATCCTTCTCCCGGACGGTAGAGGCCATCCATCTGCCTCCTGCTACGGATCCGGACATCTTTGGAAAGTCTCTCTTTGATGGAAAAGAAGAGTGCTTGGGCGTTAGGGCTCGAACAGGGGGAAATGAGCTAAAGAATTTTCTCGATAATGAAGGTGGTAAAAGAGTTCGTCGTAAAGGGTTACGCCGATGCGAACTTTGACACTAATCTGGATTATTCTGAGTAGTAAACCGGAATCGTATAGTAGAACAGTTATTTGGAATAGCTCCAAATAGAGCGTGGTAGTTGCATCTAGGAGATGACATAGAGATTTGTAAAGCACACACGGATCTAAAAGATTCAGACCCGTTGACTAGTAACCTCTCTCACAAGTGAGATATGATCAAACCCAATGGGTGTTGGACTCGTTACAATCACATAGTGATGTGAACTAGATTACTGACTCTAGTGCAAGTGGGAGACTGTTGGAAATATTCCCTAGAGGCAATAATAAAATGGTTATTATTGTATTACCTTGTTCATGATAATTGTCTATTGTTCATGCTATAATTGTATTGACCGGAAACCGCAATACATGTGTGAATACATAGACCACAACATGTCCCTAGTGAGCCTCTAGTTGACTAGCTCGTTGATCAACAGATGGTCATGGTTTCCTGACCATGGACATTGGATGTCATTGATAACGGGATCACATCATTAGGAGAATGATGTGATGGACAAGACCCAATCCTAAGCATAGCAGAAGATCGTGTAATTCGTTTGCTAAAGCTTTTCTAATGTCAAGTATCATTTCCTTGGACCATGAGATTGTGTAACTCCCGGATACCGTAGGAGTGCTTTGGGTGTACCAAACGTCACAACGTAACTGGGTGACTATAAAGGTGCACTAAAGGTATCTCTGAAAGTGTCTGTTGGGTTGGCACGAATCGAGACTGGGATCTATCACTCCGTATGACGGAGAGGTATCTCTGGGCCCACTCGGTAATGCATCATCATAATGAGCTCAATGTGACTAAGTAGTTAGTCACGGGATCATGCATTACGGAACGAGTAAAGTGACTTGCCGGTAACGAGATTGAACGAGGTATTGGGATACCGACGATCGAATCTCGGACAAGTAACATACCGATTGACAAAGGGAATTTTATACGGGATTGCTTGAATCCTTGACATCGTGGTTCATCCGATGAGATCATCGTGGAACATGTGGGAGCCAACATGGGTATCCAGATCCCGCTGTTAGTTATTGGCCAGAGAGCTGTCTAGGTCATGTCTGCATGATTCCCGAACCCGTAGGGTCTACACACTTAAGGTTCGATGACGCTAGGGTTATAAAGGAAGTTTGTATGTGGTTACCGAATGTTGTTCGGAGTCCTGGATGAGATCCCGGATGTCACGAGGAGTTCCGGAATGGTCCGGAGGTAAAGATTTATATATGGGAAGTCCAATTTCAGTCACCGGAATAGTTTCGGGGGTTATCGGTATTGTACCGGGACCACCGAAAGGTGTCCGGAGGTCCACCGGGTGGGGCCACCTGCCCCGGGGTGCTTGATGGGCTGAATATGGGAGGGAACCAGCCCCTAGTGGGCTGGTGCTCCCCTCCCCAACGGCCCAAGGCGCCTAGGGTTGAAAACCCTAGGGGAGGGGGGCGCCTCCACCTTGCTTGGGGGGAAAGCCTCCCCTCCTGGCCGCCGCCCCTCCCCTCTAGATGGGATCTGGAGGGGGCCGGCCCCCTGAGGGAGTCCTGGACTAGGGGGTGTCTGGATAGCCGAACTATCACCGTTGGCCGGACTCCTAGACTATGAAGATACAAGATTGAAGACTTCGTCCCGTGTCCGGATGGGACTTTCCTTGGCATGGAAGGCAAGCTTGGCGATACGGATATGTAGATCTCCTACCAATGTAACCGACTTTGTGTAACCCTAACCCTATCTGGTGTCTATATAAACCGGAGGGTTTTAGTCCGTAGGACGAACAACAATCATACCATAGGCTAGCTTCTAGGGTTTAGCCTCCTTGATCTCGTGGTAGATCTACTCTTGTACTACCCATATCATCAATATTAATCAAGCAGGAGTAGGGTTTTACCTCCATCGAGAGGGCCCGAACCTGGGTAAAAACATCGTGTCCCTTGTCTCCTGTTACCATCCGCCTAGACGCACAGTTCGGGACCCCCTACCCGAGATCTGCCGGTTTTAACACCGACATTGGTGGTTTTCAATGAGAGTTCCTCCGTGCTGTCGCCATTAGGAAGGATGCCTCGTCCCTTCTTTAAAGACGGCACCATTGCTAAAGGAGCTTTGGCCATCGGCCAAACTCTCCAGCTGGGCGGTTTTCTTATGACCGCCTGTTCGGCGGCCGCGCCAACGATGACTTCTCGGGTCATCAAAAGCAATCTTCACGTCAACTCGGAACTCGCCGAGCAGTTAGATCCGATGGAGCTCTCTTCCTTAAACGAGCTCTTGGATCGCATGGCCGCACTGGGAGTCGCTACAGACTACGACCAGATTGGGCTTAAAACCGATCTGAGAGAGATTAACTCTCCCCAGGCTATCCACCACGTTGCCGTGGTAGAGGAACAATACGGCGACCCTTCTTCTATCTTAAGGACTAGCCATGTCCGGATTCCTGACCCCTCCATGCCGGATTCCCGCGGAGGGGAGAACACCACTCAAGCCCTGAACTTAAAGTCAGGCAGCGGGTTAGATTCATTGGACAACGTCCAAGAACCCAAGCTTCTAAGTCCGGAAACTTCTTGGCCCCTGAGTCTTATGTCGGACGGAGTTCGGAATTTAACTCCACCCGCCCACCCAAACACAAGCGATCTATTCCAAATACGGCAAGAGCCCGCTGAAACAGTACATCATTACTGGGCCAAATTCCTCCTGGCTATGAACAGGATAAAGGACTGCCGTGAAGAGGATGCAATTTCATTCTTCTGCATTAATTGCACGGATGAAGGAATCCTCAACGCCGTAAGTCGTCGCGAAATTACACGCTTTGCTGACTTGGCGTCCATAGTACGAAAGTACTGTGCGATGGAGAGCGCCTGGAAAACCGAAATCAAATTTTGGGATAATCCGGCCTTGAACACAACCTTAGTCCAAAGTAAAAGGGTGCATCATTACCTGGCACCTGGGTTAAATACCAAAAAGCAAAAACCCTTTAAAGGGCATGGAACCGTACTGGAGGGATGGCTCAATGGACCCTGCAAAATTCATAGTACAGAGGGCGCCACTCCAACTCATAGCCTTAGAGCATGTTGGATACTACGGCAGGTGGCCAAAAGTGGCGAAGAGCTTCTAGCTCCAGAGCACCAGCCCAGCAACACCAGTACGGTATTAACAGTCTTCGAAACTTTCGCATCGAACAATATGCGGAAACGAACACTCCACAGCCTTGCCGAAGTCCACCAGGTAGCAACAATAAATCCATGGAGTGACACGGCTATTACCTTTAATGCCAGTGACGAACCTAAATTCCGAACAGCCCGAGCACCAGCCGCATTGGTCCTCAGTCCAATAGTGGACGGCTTTCGTCTTACCAAGGTACTCATGGATGGCGGCAGCGGATTAAACCTCATTTACGAGGAAACCTTTCGAAAAATGGAAATAGACTTGAGCCGCATTGAGCGAAGCAGCACAACCTTTAGAGGAATAATCCCTAGTCGGGAAGCATGCTGTACAGGAAAAATCACACTGGATGTGGTATTCGGCACGCCGGATAATTACAGGTCCGAGGGGTCACATTCCAAGTGGGCCCGTTCAGCAGCGGATACCACACTATATTAGGGCGAGAGGCATTCACAATTTTCCAAGCTATACCCCATTATGGGTACATGAAGCTCAAAATGCCCGGACCAAACGGAATCATCACTCTTGCTAGTGACCCGGGCATAGCACTCTGCGCCGAAAATAAAACAGCCGCACTTGCCCTTGAGGCACTATCCGAAGCCCTAGCGGCCGAGGAACTCACTGCGCTGCGCTCCACGGTGAACAGGGACGATGTGATACTCGATAAGAGATCCAAGTCCACCTCTTTTAAACCGGCGGACGAAATAGTCAAATTCCAAGTCCATCCAACGGACCCTACAAAAACGGCCTCCATCGGGGCACAATTAAACCCTGATGTAGACGCTGCACTACGAGAATTCCTACGCGAGAATTGGGACTTCTTTGCCTGGCACCCTTCAGACATGCCAGGAATCCCACGCCGGCTGGCCGAGCACAGCCTAAATATCCTAAAAGGATTCAAGCCAGTCAAACAAGCTCTTCGGCGTTTCTCCAAACCTAAGAGAGAGGCCATGGGAGAGGAGCTAGCCAAACTATTGGAGGCCGGATTCATTAGGGATATAAAACATCCGGACTGGCTAGCAAACCTGGTAATGGTACCAAAGAAGGACAAATCCTGGCGCCTGTGCGTCGATTTCAAAGGCCTTAACAAGGCTTGCCCAAAGGATCCCTTCCCTCTTCCCCGCATTGATCAAATTATCGACGCTATCGCGGGACACGATTCATTGTGCTTCCTCGACGCATACTCCGGCTACCACCAAATTAAGATGGCAGAGCCAGACCAAGCCGCAACATCATTCATCACTCCATATGGCCCATTCTGCTTCAACACAATGCCCTTCGGGCTCAAAAATGCCGGCGCAACATATCAGCGCATGATTCAGACATGTCTGGCAAACCAGATCGGCAAAACAGTGGAGGCATACATAGACGATGTGGTCTTCAAATCCAAGCATGTCGAAACTCTAGTAGACGACTTGAGGCTCACATTCGACAATCTCCGAGCATATGAGATTAAGCTCAACCCGGAAAAATGCATTTTCGGCGTACCAGCCAGAAAGCTCTTGGGCTTCATTGTATCCGGTAGAGGAATTGAAGCAAACCCAGCCAAGATCCGAGCTCTGTCACAATTGGATATCCCAAAAGACCTCAAACAAATACAAAAATTGACTGGATGCGTGGCGGCTTTAAGCCGCTTTATCTCCCGCTTAGGAGAAAAGGCATTACCCCTTTATCGCCTCCTACGGCGCACCGAACACTTTGAGTGGACGGATGACGCCACGGCCAGACTCGAAGAAATAAAAGCCATATTGGCAACAAATCCGGTCCTGGTCGCGCCCAACATGGGCGAACCAATGCTATTATACATCGCGGCAACCCATCAAGTTGTAAGCGCGGTGCTCGTTGTCGAACGAGAAACGGATGGACACAAGTTCCCTCTCCAAAAACCGGTTTACTACATGTCCACTGTCCTAATTCCATGCAAGTCACGGTACCCGCATTATCAAAAGATAGCATACGCGGTGTTCATGGCATCCTGGAAGCTGCGACACTACTTTCAAGAGTGTTCGATAACAGTAGCCTCCGAAGTACCTCTTAATGACATTATAACCAACCGCGACGTGACGGGCCGAATTGCTAAATGGGCAATTGAGATCCTCCCGTTCGACATAACCTACAAGCCACGACGAGCTATTAAGTCGCAAGTTTTGGCCGACTTCATCGCCGAATGGACTGAAGCCGAACTCCCTAAAGAGTATGACGCATATTCCAACTGGATCATGCACTTCGACGGCTCCAAAATGTTGGCAGGCCTGGGGGCTGGCGTCGTTTTGACGTCCCTGACCGGAGATATAGTCCAATACGTACTTCAAATAATGTACACGGACTCCAACAACGCAGCCGAATATGAGGCCCTTCTACATGGTCTCCGGATGGCAGTCTCCATGGGCATTCAACGCCTAGAGGTCCGCTGGGATTCAAACCTCGCGATATCCCAAATAAATGGAGACTTTGATGCCAAGGATCCAAAAATGGCAGCTTATCGCAATGCCGTCCTAAAAATGTCAGCTCGGTTTGTGGGGCTCGAATTTCACCATATAGCCCGGGAGAACAACCAGGGAGCGGTTGTGTTGGCATGCATTGGCGCAAAGCGCGATGCCGTCCCTCCCAACATCTTCCTAGAGAGGCTTTTCAAGCCATCCGTACTATGGGAGGGAGAGTCCGGAAATAACATCCCGGACCCAACCACACTACCCCACACCGAACATTCTGACATAGTTGGTGGTTCTGCCAACGAAATAACACCGTCAGCCCACACAATAATGGCAGTCATTGCCCCATGGACAGAACCATTCCTAGCCTACCTAACTAGGCAGGAACTTCCCGAGGACCAAAACGAGGCCCGCTGCATAGTGCGGCGATCTAAAGCCTATAAGGTCCATGAGGGGGAGCTTTATAAGAAAAGCACAACCGGAGTCCTTCAAAGGTGTATCTCCGAAGAGGAAGGGCGGAATCTCCTGGCTGAAATTCATGCCGGGCTCGGTGGGCACCCGCCGCAGCCCTGGCCCTTGTAGGCAAGGCCTTTCGTACAGGATTTTATTGGCCAACGGCCCGGGCAGACGCTCAGGACTTAGTCCAACAATGCGTCGGTTGCCAGCTCTTTGCTAATCAAAGCCACATGCCACCCACCGCCCTCAAAACTATACCCATCAACTGGCCGTTCGCGGTCTGGGGGCTTGATATGGTTGGACCCCTTAAAGGAGGAACCCACAAGCAAAAATACCTATTGGTCACGGTGGATAAATTCACCAAATGGATAGAGGCAAAGCCTGTTAAGACGGCCGAATCCGGACCAGTGATAGACTTCATATCAGGGGTAGTACACCGTTACGGCGTCCCCCATAGCATCATCACCGATAATGGCACGAACTTCACGGCCGACGAGGTTAAACTCTGGTGCAAAAACATGGGCATCAAGCTCGACTACGCTTCAGTCTATCACCCTCAAACTAACGGTCAAGTTGAGCGAGCAAATGGTCTAATCATGAGCGGCATTAAACCTAGACTAGTGCAGTCCCTCAAGGAATCTAATACGCACTGGGTAGAGGAGCTCGACTCCGTACTCTGGGGGCTGCGGACCATGCCGAATCGCACTACCGGATTCACACCATTTTTTATGGTGTACGGCGCAGAGGCAGTTTTGCCCTGCGACATAATTCATGACTCACCTCGCGTGCGCATGTACGAAGAAAGAGAAGCCGAGCTCGATCGGCAGGACAGTTTGGACGCCTTGGAGGAGAAGCGCGATGTGGCAAAAGCTCGTTCCGCATTCTATCAACAGCAGGCTCGAAGATACCAAAGCAGAGAAGTACGGGCCAAAACTTACAATGTTGGCGAACTAGTTCTACGCCTGCCGGATAAGAAAAAGGACAAACTCAAGCCCAAATGGGAGGGTCCCTTCATCATCGACCAAGTCCTGACCGGCGGAGCGTACCGTCTGCGAGACGCATCGGATAACCGACTCGAGCCAAACCCATGGAATGCAGCCCGTCTCCGAAGATTCTACGCCTAGCGCCGGATTCAGAGTTCGTCTCCTTCCTCCGTCTATATTTTATACTTTAAGCTGTCTTTTCTTTCGCTCCTTCTATCTCCTTTTTCTTTTTCCGGAGCCGTTAAAGGCTCGTTTGCGCATTGTTCGCACACACTTGACGCACTATCCGCGCTCATTATACCTGGGGGCTTCTTTAATAGAAGCTTATTTATACGGGCTTTATGGCCAATACATGTGTCACACTTCCGCATGTACCTTTCGCTCACCATTATATGCATCGATATGACTTAAGTTTTGGCCAAGCTGGGTTGCCTGGCTCCTGTGCTTACCCCTACGTTCCCAATTGTTTGGCTAGGTGGTAAAGGGAGCACCTCTGCGATTGTTACCGCCGGGTCAGCCGGACGCGTACCTCAGACTGGGTGAAGCCGAAAGCTAGCGTTCTTAAGGGAATATTCGGTCGTTGAACTAAAAGATGATTTCTTACTTATCCATTTATCTGCCCCCAGATGTTTTTCTGCTTTTTCCGCAGTCCGGACATGCACTTTAGGGCATGCCTCCCAGGGAAAGGAACCCTTAACGGATCTATTCTTCCTGGAAGATGTTTCTTACTAACCATGTAATATAACATACCTAGTTGGGCACTTGTCTGATACAGCACTTATGACCCCTACGCCTGGTCTCCACGCATACCCCGGTTCTTACATAACCGCGAGGGTATTCAGACACACTCCGGACTGTCGGGTCCCGAGGTTGAAGCGAAAAGGTCCGCTACGACAAACGATCTACAATCCGGCTAGAAGGCATTTTACATGTTATTTTAAATTACATAGTCAAATTGACTGATTATATTCCTCTTCAATACCATCTAATAGGCTGTCTAGTTTACAGTCCTGCGGGGAATACTTTGCGGCCAACTCTACTTGGCCGTACACTAAGCTCACAAGGATCTCCTTCCCATCGGGCCCCAGAGGTCCGACCTCGGCCATGTGGTTTGGGTCAGCCTTCGTGTACCGCGTCTTCACCGTAGCCCAGGCCTCCCTGGCGCCTTGACGGCAGGCTGATATCTTCCATAGCCGGAAGCGCCGCCGTGCTCCCTGAAGCTTCTCCGCAAGCTCTCCAAGGCCTTCGGGTAGGGAGATGGATGGCCACAAGGCCTGGGCGACGCCTCTCATCACCTGCCGAACTCGTTCGTGCAGTTGCTGCAGCTCGGGAAGTAGGTCACCCGTTGAACCGGGCATTTCCTCTGCAGGACGACCTGTGAGCATACCTATAGACATAATTCTGTTAGTCAACTTCCTCGCCGAACTCTTTTTTTCAACAGTTCGCTCAAGCACTTACTATAAATGACGGGACGAAGCCGCCGATTCTCCTTAACGGAGTCAGACAGCTGGGCTCGAACATCTTTTAGTTCCTCACTCAGCTGGGTGTTGGCATCTTGGAGATTATTTTTCTCTTGCCTTACCCTTGTAAGCACATTCTCGCCGGCCTTTAACCGGCGCAGGAGCTGTTGCTTGTCCGGATCTAGTCCGGCGCCATCTGCAATATTATTGTCAGACTTATACACACGCCGCACTTCACAAACTACTTATTTTTTGAAGTATATATTACCGGAGGGGGTCTCTGTGGCTCCCCCTGTGGAGGCTAGTGCGGCCTCAAGCTGGGCCTTGCACTCTTCAAGCTCCTGCGACAGTCAGTTATTCTTTTCCGTCAGATCCTGCATAACAAATGATCCTTAAATCAGTTCTTCTAACTATTTTAAGTCTCGGGGCTACTGGCATATATAACTGTCAAATTTTCTCACCCGTATGTCCTTTACATACTGCTCCGTGGCTCTGGCTAGACTATCTTGAGCGGCACGGAGGTGCGCATCTCCCGAATTGAAGGCATTCAACGCCTCTTGGGAGAAACATACATCACGAAGAACTGTCTGGCGGCGCCTGTGATTCATGGCACTCTCCACCTCAGAATTGGTGGCGGACAATCTGTCGGCATCCTCTATCGGAGGAGCATCCGACGCACGCCTCGTGTTTACCTCCGCTTCCGGACCCGGCGTTGGAGCCTGGCTGGCGAAGGCTCGATTGGCCATCTCTCCGGACACAGTCCGGCGAGCGCTCTTTTTTCTGAAAGGAGCACCAGCGTTAATATACCTTCCCGGAATCAGTCCCGGGAATATGGTGACGCGCCTTACCGTTGCTGCGGCGTTTCAATCCGAACCGCACTTCTTTTTAGCCTGTGTGGCCGTGCTGCCGCTTGTTGGCTAGCCGCCGCGGGCTCGGCCTCCTGCCTCGAAGGCACCCCCTGCGAAACACCGTTGGTATACGGTGATCAAAAATAAGCACGGATGGGTCATTATCAAAGTATTGGGGCTTTGGTCTCAGTTACCTGGGGGGCTGGAAGTATTCCGGGGTAATCGGCCGTAATGGCAACCAAGGCATTATCGATGTTCAGTTGGTGAAATACCCCATCAATCAACTCCACCAATATGTCCGGATCCTCTTGGGAGGCCGGATCGAGGAGCTGTTCCGGATCCTCGGGTTGCGGAGGCGGGCTGTTTATGTCTTTTACGGCCTGGCGCAGTTCCTGCGTCAAAATCACAAAATGAGACACCTAACCATGGGAATACGGATCAGATGCGCAAAAGGAAATATCCGCTTACCCAGCTTCGAGGATTGTTCATAGAAAATCCGTTCAATGGACTGACGCGGAGAAAATCCTCCTCTTCTCCCTTGTATAGCGCGGACAAGATCTTCACCAGATCAGTGACTAATCCCGGCCCCTTACGACCATAACGGGTGGCATCGTCCTCCCCATTGAAATCCCACATGGGGTGGCCCCTATACTAGAGTGGCTGCACCCCCCGCATAATGCATATGGCCATGACACCGATCATGGTCAGTCCGGAATGAGCTAACAATCTTATTCGGCTCATCAGGTAAAGGATGTCCCTGTCGTCTTCCCTCTGGGGGCTCCGCGGGCGCCAACTCAGGCGTTTCTTCAAAGGAGCATTGCTGAACTCCGGGAGACCGATCCGAACAGGATCCGGCAGCGGGACGTCTTCTATATAAAACCATTCCGAAGGCCAGTCTTCAGACGCCTTCTTTGGGGTTCCGGATAGATATCCGGTCCCGGCGATGCGCCACAGCTCGGCTCCGGCCACTTGATATATTGACCCCTCATGAGAACGAGGTACAAGGCAGAATAATCTCTTCCACAGCGCAAAATGAGCCTCGACGCCCAAGAACAGTTCGCAAAGGGCTACGAAGCCCGCGATGTGCAAAATGGAACCAGGCGTAAGGTGGTGCAACTAGAGGCCGTAGAGCTCCAAGAGCCCCCGGAGAAACAGATGAATTGGAAATCCGAGTCCTCTTACTAGATAAGAGACAAAGCATACCCGCTCTCCTTTGGAGGGATCTGGGACACCCTCTGCTTGCTTTCCGCCCTTATATGTGGCGAGTCCGGCTCGAACCGGAACCATGAAGGCCGGGGGAAGAAGTCCCTTGGTTTGGAGTGTCACTAGCTCGCTATGCGCAACTGAGCATCTCTCCCAATTTCCAGGCTGAGGGCTGGGAGCGCGAGAGGAGGAGCCGTGTCGACTGTCCATGATGGAATGGATTTTTGTCGGAGGCGCTCTGATGAGAGCTCGCGGAGGGAGGATGGTGTGACTCGGATCTAGATCCTCGTCCCTTTTATAGACGGCTCATTTGCACAGCTAGGGGGATAAGTGTAAAAATACCCTGGCTTTTCGCATTCATTCAACACGTGGAAGATGGCCCTTATTGGGCGTGGAAGCCAAGGAGCGCAGCATTTATCAGAAGCCGGACACTATTCGACAAGTATATGGAATCTGGAGAAGAACCCGCCTCGCAATGCCGAAGACAATCTACGCGCCGGACTCATCGTCATTAAAGCCTCGTTCGGGGGCTACTGAGGGAGTCCTGGACTAGGGGGTGTCCGGATAGCCGAACTATCACCATTGGCCGGACTCCTGGACTATGAAGATACAAGATTGAAGACTTCGTCCCGTGTCCGGATGGGACTTTCCTTGGTGTGGAAGGCAAGCTTGGCGATACGGATATGTAGATCTCCTACCATTGTAACCGACTTTGTGTAACCCTAACCCTATCCGGCGTCTATATAAACCGGAGGGTTTTAGTTCGTAGGACGAACAACAATCATACCATAGGCTAGCTTCTAGGGTTCAGCCTCCTTGATCTCGTGGTAGATCTACTCTTGTACTACCCATATCATCAATATTAATCAAGCAGGAGTAGGGTTTTACCTCCATCGAGAGGGCCCTAACCTGGGTAAAAACATCGTGTCCCTTATCTCCTGTTACCATCCGCCTAGACGCATAGTTCGGGACCCCCTACCCGAGATCCGCCGGTTTTGACACTGACACCCCCTCTCCCCTTCCCCTATATATAGTGGGGGTTTTGGGGCTGCCAATGACATGAGTTTCCACCTCTCCTGGTGCAGCCCTACCCCTCTCCCTCCTCGTCTCTCGCAGTGCTTGGCGAAGCCCTGCTGGAGTGCCACGCTCCTCCATCACCACCACGCCGTTGTGCTGCTGCTGGACGGAGTCTTCCCCAACCTCTCCCTCTCTCCTTGCTGGATCAAGGCGCGGGAGACGTCACCGGGCTGCACGTGTGTTGAATGCGGAGGCATCGTTTTTCGGTGCTTAGATCGGATTCAGCCGCGATCTGAATCGCTTCGTGAACGACTCCACCGACCGCGTTCTTGTAACGCTTCCGCATCGCGATCTTCAAGGGTATGAAGATGCACTCACCTCTCTCTCGTTGCTAGTATCTCCATAGATAGATCTTGGTGATGTGTAGAAAATTTTGAATTTCTGCTACGTTCCCCAACAGTGGCATCATGAGCTAGGTCTATGCGTAGTTTCTATGCACGAGTAGAACACAAGTTGTTGTGGGCGTCGATTTTTTTAATTTACTTGTCGTTACTAGTCTTATCTTGATTCGGCGGCATCGTGGGATGAAGCGGCCCGGACCGACCTTACACGTACTCTTATGTGAGACAGGTTCCACCGACTGACATGCACTTGTTGCATAAGGTGGCTAGCGGGTGCCAGTCTCTCCCACTTTAGTCGGATCGGATTCGATGAAAAGGGTTCTTATGAAGGGTAAATAGCAATTGGCATATCACGTTCTGGTTTTTGCGTAGGTAAGAAACGTTCTTGCTAGAAACCCATAGCAGCCACGTAAAACATGCAACAACAATTAGAGGACGTCTAACTTGTTTTTGCAGCATATGCCGTGTGATGTGATATGGCCAAGAAGGATGTGATGAATGAAATATATGTGATGTATGAGATTGATCATATTCTTGTAATAGGAATCACGACTTGCATGTCGATGAGTATGACAACCAGCAGGAGCCATAGGAGTTGTCTATATTTATTGTATGACCTGCATGTCACTGAATAACGCCATGTAATTACTTTACTTCATTGCTAAACCGTTAGCCATAGTAGTAGAAGTAATAGTTGGCGAGACAACTTCATGGAGACACGATGATGGAGATCATAGTGTCATGCCGGTAACGATGATGAGCATGGAGCCCCGAAGATGGAGATCAAAAGGAGCAAAATGATATTGGCCATATCATGTCACTGTTTGATTACGTGTGATGTTTATCATGTTTATGCATCTTATTTGCTTAGAACGACGGTAGTAAATTGATAGAGGCAATGGTGTCCTGTCTTTCGATGAGATGGTGGCTATCGTTTAGGATGAAGTCGAGTTTGACGATCCGACTACGAACGTGCGAGGACGTCGTGCCTTAGCAATCGCTAAACCAACTCTTAGAGGTTATTGACCATGCCGGAGCACGATCAACCTGACCACGAAGGTCTGTTTCCTGCAGGCAAACGAAGAACAAGCAAGAAACTAAGATTGCAATCTGGATATTGCGAATATAAGAGGAAAGCTTTATTGATCAATGTGGGGTTCTGTGACGCCTTTGTCTGGTCGTTGAACACAAACGAAGTATGCGAAGTTGCAGCTATGGCGAACTTTTAATCTAAACAAAACCCGAAGTCTAAACGACGCCCTAAGGGCTGTATATATGGAGGAAGAGGAGGGAATTTCGTGGCCCTTGAGGGAGGGGTCCGAAACCAACCCTAACTCTTGTTTCCCCACACATACGGACTCTAAAAATAGCCTATACTTAAGTATTTCGAAATTACATGGGCCTGGCCCAATAATAAGGTGACTCAGCACCTAGAATAGCCTATGGACGAATATTATGAAGTGGCATCTTGTATATTTCGTCCAAGGCTTCATGCACTCATTATGGGGGCCTCAAAGTCCTGAAATCATCACTTGTAACTCCATTCGTGTTCCCCTCACGCATGCCATCATTTCCATGCTTGGTCTTGCTCCAGTGTTCATCCCTCTTATTCATGACAGGCCCTTCATTTGTAAGCAAAACAAATGTATCCAATTTAGGCAGCATCATATTCTCATGAACATTAGAATCATTACCAAGAAACGAAAGTACCTGATAATTTAATTGGCGTTTGCGAGCTCTAGTAATTGGTCTAGTACGTATAGCAGCAGGGGCTGTGGGTGTAACAATGGTATTGATGTCCTCATCATCCTCCCCTTCTTGAAATGAAGTCGTCCTCGACGGAAGCTCATCTTCCTCACCCAAATAAGGCTTCAAATATGCAATGTTAAAAGTGGGACTAACCCCAAAATCTGCAGGCAGCTCAAGTTTATATGCATTATCATTTATTTTCTCTAACACCTTAAAAGGACCATCAACACGTGGCATTAGCTTTGATTTGCGCAAATTAGGAAATCTATCCTTACGCAAATGTAACTGTCGGGGATATACCCCGCGGTATAAACCGCTGGATGTATGACCCGGCTAGAGTTTGGCGGTTCACTGGCAACCCACTTGGACATGGCGGTTTACGGTTCATTGGTAATCCGGCAGGCGGGTCAGAGGAGCGACAAGACCCGATGGCCCAACGGGCGGTTTATGGAAGGCCGGATCATGCTATGGTGGGCCGGTTTAAGAGAAAAGGCGTGAGGAATATTTACTTTACAAGTAAGACCTGGACTTGTATCCGGTTTGTATTAGAGATAGACTAGTCCTAATCCTAACAGGACTCCACATGTAACCCACCCCTTCAACATATATAAGGAGGGGCAGGGCTCCCCAAAGAGGGACAAGCTACAAGCAAGAAGAAACAATCTTAGGGCTAGACACAAAGAGGAGAGCCGGTTTACGGCGACTCCCTCGTGATGATAATGAGACCTAGCCTCAAACATCATGTAGGGTTTTTACCGGATGATGTTTCCCGGGGCCTGAAGCTGTCTAAATCCCTGTCTTGTGTTGCGTCTCTCGATTCCACTCAACCCCTCTCAAGCTACCACATAGATGCGTTGGCCTCGCGACTAAGTCCTGACACTAAGGACATCTGACGTGACAATTCCACGACAGTTGGCGCCCACCGTGGGGCCTGCGCACGGTGGTGTTGAGTTCTTGGAGGGAGCTTTTCTAGGGTTTGAGAAGATTGCAATTGGTCAGATGATAGAAAGCGGGCGTAGAAGGATCTACATCAACTTCGAATTCATCAGTTGAGATTAAAAAAAGTTTTAGCGTCCGCATAAAACAGATCAGAGGAAAAAAGTTTCTTTGACAGCGGCGTATGTCAGATATGGGTGATCCATCGTATGGTTTCCGACTCACGGGTGTTCGTGAGAAATCTCGCAAAGTGATGAAACCCAATGCAATTTCCACATCAGCGCCGCCGCACTCAGCCAAGCTGCAGAAGTTCAGAGTACAATATATCAATCACCGTTCTACGGGCCAAGACAAATTGCTGCTATCAACATATCAAATCATTGGTCAAATCTGTTGTATATTACGTGAAGAGCATAGGCTGTAACCTGATAGAGCCAGTGTCACAGACGCAAGAAGTCCGAGTCATCAAACCGGTCGGCACGGAATCGAAATCAGATTCGTCCTCCGTATACCCAAAAAGTATACAAGTCCAAGAGTGACCAAATACGTCAACGGGGACGGGGACGGGAGTACTTGATCCCAATGGACATGTTCCTTTGCCAAGTGCTTGCACGTTTTGGTCAAAGGGTCAACGGCTTCAACGATATAGAAAAAAGATGATCAATCGGCCCCTGCGCTGCCTTGGTAGTGACAAGCCGACTTGCGCCTTCGCCGACTCGTCGCGGAGCACGTTCCCGTCTTGAACACGGTTCTCAACCACAGGCCGACGGTTTATCGCCCTGCCTCCTCCGGCCCTGGATCTGTGGCAGACCGCCGCTACTGAGGCCATTGTCGCAAGCCGCCCTACCGGCCGTTTCTAAACGACGAACCGGTCTCTGCCGTTTGAGCCGCCCAACTCCACGTTTCAACCCGGCCTCCAAGTACTATTGAGCCGTTGCTGCTTCATCAACCTCGGCGCGCGCTTCACCAACCTCTGTCGAGCCGCCGTCTCGGAAAGGTCCTGCCACAGTCGCCGTCTCCGCCTCACTGCCGGAGCGCGCGCTGAGCCGCTGCTTCCACCTCATCCACAGTTGTGACCCGCCGCGGGTGAGCCGCCCCCGCGCAACTCCACCTCCAAGTCGGTGGCCTCGGTGTTGAACCGCCGTCATTGAGTCGCGCTGAGGTTTCGCCTGAGCCACCATCCGCCTTCAGAACGCGGAAGCTGTTGTCCATCTCCGATGTAGGTCGCTTCAGGTCGCCCGATCCATCGCACCTCTCTGCTCCACCCTGTTCCGGCCCTCGCTGTGTGCTCCTTTGCCTTGCGCCGGCTGCTCCACAGATTGCCGGCGACCGCTTCTTGTGCGGCAGAGGTAGCAGCTCAAAAGAGCCATCTGCGTCAAGTGTCCACAGACGGCGCCACCGTGCCCTTGGCCAGTGTCTTGCTCTGTTGCCGTTTTTCTGTTGACTGTGGATGCTCGCATAGGACAAACAGTGGCCAGCGTACCTGTATACTAACACTCTGGGACAAGGATAAGGAGGATGGTGGCCGTTGCATCAGAAGTTTAAAACTACTAGCACTATTGCATGGAAAAGACAGAGGAGATGTATTTATCCAATATCAGCATCTGTGATCATGTGACAAAATATATCAGGTGATATCTTTCCTGTGTATTTTATCGGTATATATTAAATTGTTTGAGAACAATTACTCTGGCATGTGGTATTTTTTCAGGACCATTATTTATTACAAAGGTGTTGCATAAAGGACAACCACCAGCATTATTTTTGCACTAGTGTTTATCCGTGCCATACTGCTCGACACCCCCGCTACATCAACACGAGCGGCTGACTCTCCCATCCGCACGGCTTACCGCGCCTGCGGTCGACTCACCCGTCCGCGCGGTTTACCGCGCCTGCGATTGACTCGCCCGTCAGCACTAGCTTACAGCGTCACGGTTATCCGGACGAGTCAGGTGATATCCATCTAAGTTTATTTTTCTTAGCACATTGTTTTTATCAAAGAACAATTACTTGGTCCCTGCTATTTCTTCACAGGGCCATTATTCCACACAAAAAGGTGTTGCAAAAGGGGGTGTGAGCAGATATTATTTTTTGCACTAGCGCTCATCCTGCGCAGGTTGCTACCCCCGCTACATCAACACATGCGATTGACTTATTGTTCGCCCCTACGGCCGATTCTCCCGCCCGCACCGGTTTATAACACCGCGGTCGGCTCGCTGTCCGCGCCGGCTTACAAACGTCACCCGACTCACCCGTCTGCACCGGTTTACCACGCCGCGGCCGTTTCATCCGTGAGCGACTTCAATTTCACCGAGCGATCATCAATTTCATGGCGGGTCATTTCCGGCCTGGCACATTAGGTGGCATCCGTCTAAGATATATTTTATTGGCATATATTATTGTTGTCAAAGAGCAGTTTATCTTTGCCTTGGTCTGCACTATTGTTGATGCAGGACAACGTGGTTGACTCGCCCGCGCCGGTTTACCGCACTGCGGCCGGCTCATCTATTTTTGAGCCACCTCTGACTGCGGCGGTCATTTTGTACTGTCCGTCTCTCGCGGCCCGGTTTACATCAACGCACCGGGCCGCACTTGTCTGGATGAGCTGTTTATTGAGTATGAACAGGTCACTACTTGGGAAGCCCGGTTTTCTTCCAACAAATTGGAGGCAAATTATCATATATTACCAGCCGCCGTCTGCACTGGATGTTTCAATGGGCATGCGCACCAGTCGCCGCTACTACATTTTGGTTAACTTCAAACAGCCAATTGGAAGGAACCATTGGCCGAGTTGCTGACACGGCTCATACGGGATCATTTATAACCCGCCGCAGTCACCTCAACCTTCTGTGGATTCACATCATGCTATCAACACCAATGATATACAAGTTATGCCGGTTTATATGACGGTCAAATATGGAGAATCTCAAGCCAACTCTTCGAGTCACCTTGAGACTCGGGGGCTACGATGATATGACACAACAAGTCTTGCCAGTTTCAGCAAATTTAAAAACCCCAGGACAATGGTGGGGAAGATAACCCGGTCCCAGAGGCTACTGTTATTTGAAGGCCGTCAGAAAATTTCCGGCTTAGAAAGTATATGACAGTTACAAAATCCCGGCTCAATGAAGAAGTTCCGGGTTATCAGAAAAGATTCCGGTTTAAAATCCGGCTCAAGGAAGCCAGTCTCACTGAAGCTCTCAAATCCGGTTTAAGAATTTCCGGTTCAAAAAGGAATTAACTTCTCGCAAGTTCAAGTTTAAAGGCCGTCAGAAAATTTCCGACTGAAAATGAAGATTCCGGTTTAAAATCCGGTTCAAGGGAAAGATGTCTCCCACAAAACTTTGAAGCTCTCCATATCCGGTTCAAGATCCCGGTTCAAGAAGAATTTATCTCTTGCAAAAAAGTTAAAAATTACCGAAGAGGACCTGCTGCCATGATGCGCGGTTCAAAAATGGATATCTTGCCTTATTGGCCTAACATATTGATCACATGGGGGCTTCTGCTTCATAAAGCGGGGTCTCTGTTCTTTTTTACATCATGCGTGGTTACACGGAGGTTCTGTCTTAAAGCGGACTCCGGTTTACCCCTTGACATTTGCTTTTTATACATCACTGGGGGCCTTGGTCGTGTCCGAACCAACGCGGCACCTTTTGATGGGCGACAGCCACCAGATCACTTGGGGACATGGTCAAGTCTGAACCAGTCACGCCTCTTGGTCGGCCTAAGGCCACAAAATCACTTGGGGGCTTGGTCGAACCCGAACCATTTCCACGCCTCTTGATCTGGCATATATGCCACGAATCATTTGGGGACCTGGCTGACTTGAATCATTGTCACTCCTATTGGGGGCTTGGTCCTGTCCGACCATGGTAATACCATCTGATCAGCTCAGTATAGCATATTTTTGCAAACGGTTTTTATCATTGCCTTTGCTTCCATATTTTTTTCTTAACTGTTATTTGATTTTTGTTGCGTTTTTTAACCGACAACGTTTTAATCCGGTTCAACTGTCAATTACAAATTGACGGAACACGGTCAAATCTTAATCCGGAGGCCATCTGCCCGGTTTGATTTTCTGTTACCATCCTATTATGGAGTAAACCGGTGTTTATCAACCCGGCTTGACCTTCAATTACAAGTTGTCAATACAGGATCAAGTTATAATCCGGAGACTATCAGCCCGGTCTGGTTTGACTACGAGTCGCCAGTATTATATATGGTTAAACCGGTGTTTATCACAACCCGGTACGGTTTATCATCAACCGGCACAGTATGAAAGGAGTTATCATTACTCAAGATTGGGGTTATCACTCTTACTACAAAAAATTGGTAAACCAATGATGTGATTCAATATCACAGGTATGATATATTTCATTGATTATTCTTAAGTGCAGCCTTGGTTATAAACCTGGGTTATATGTTGGGCATTATGACCCGTCCGGCGGTAAACCGCCAGGACACTTTAAACTTGTTGTATGCAGAGACAGGTTGAATAAAGCATGATGATAAATTATCCGGTGTTTATTAAACCGGCCTGGCTTTAAGACGATAAGTCGCCAGTATATGATGGGAAATTATCCGGAGTTTATTAAATCGGCCTGGCTTTGCACTATACGTCGCCAGTATATATTTGGATTGCGCCATTGGAATCATGCGCTTATAAATGATTGGGTTATATTATTCAAATAGCCAAATTTGGCTGAATTTTCGTTATAATATTGGATGAATTTTTCATACCGGATTATATTATCTTGAATAGCCAACATGGCTGGATTTTTATGGTTATTAGTAACCGGTATTATTGAGTTTTCAAAGTCGCTTTAGCGCAACAGTTATTATTTTATCAAAGGATATGATTTATTCTACAATGGAAGGAATAGTCCCGAGTCGCTGCAGGCTCACGACCCGGCACTTGGGGGCTACATTATTCAAATTGAGATTACATGCAAGTCTCATGTCGCTGCAAGCATGCACCATGACACTTGGGGGCTAATGCAAAGTAATTTTCTGCTCATATTATTGAAGACCCGACTCATAACATTATAATGAGTCGGCCCTTGGGGGCTACCAATTGCTCCTGTCAACAGTTGAAGGTACAAAGCTTTTTATTCATTATATTAAAGTGTCCACTGCTCAGTTGGTAAAGCACAAGGCTCTTAACCTTGTGGACCTGGATTCAAGTCCCATGATGAGGGTTACATCATATGATGTTATTTTCATTGAAGTATATATTAAAGTCCCAGCTCAATATTATCTTACTGAGCCGGCCCTTGGGGGCTACACATCATTGCTCAAATCTACATGATTATACCTACAAAGTCCCTGCTCATTATTGCATAATGACCCGGCTCTTGGGGGCTACACTGGTTGAAGTTTTTATGAGTATAAGACAATTGCAAGTCCCAGGTTGCTGTAAGCATGATAACCCGGCACTTGGGGGCTACATAGTATGGAGTATTCAGTTTTTACTAGTCACTGGGATGAACAACATGGATTTCTTCTTAAGTGGCAGTATTTATATTGAAGCAAGTCTTAAGCCATCACTTTGTTCTGCTCAAGACTTGGGGGCTACAGGTATTATATTATTATTGAAGAACTATTTTCAAATTCTCTGTTTTGAGCAAACTGGATTAACCCGGCGTCACCAATCATTATGACCCTGTGTCTGTAACCCGGCGTCATCAATAATCATGAACCGGCATTAGCAACAATCATGAATCGGTGTTGGCAACAATCATGACCCGGAATTATCAGTTTTTATAACCAGACAATGGTGGTAATCATAAACCGGCAAGTTTTACATCTTCAAGCCGGCTGGATATCAGTTGAATATTTCAGAGACTAATATTTTTGTCAAGTCAAAGCATTGAAGGCCGATTCAAATGGATTCTTTATTTACAAATATCTTCTGCAAGCAAATTGATTATGAACATGGTTATTAACTTGGAAGGAAGAAATGACAAGGATTTAAGGATGATCAAGTGCCGGCTTACAAGTATATTTAAACCGGAGCACAACCCGACAAATTTGTTCTTGTTGCAGATCAGTTTAACATGGATGAATCCAAATTAAACTGGGGGCTAATGTCGGGGATATACCCCGCGGTATAAACCGTTGGATGTATGACCCGGCTAGAGTTTGGCGGTTCACTGGCAACCCACTTGGACATGGCGGTTTACGGTTCATTGGTAATCCGGCAGGCGGGTCAGAGGAGCGACAAGACCCGGTGGCCCAACGGGCGGTTTATGGAAGGCCGGATCATGCTATGGTGGGCCGGTTTAAGAGAAAAGGCGTGAGGAATATTTACTTTACAAGTAAGACCTAGACTTGTATCCGGTTTGTATTAGAGATAGACTAGTCCTAATCCTAATAGGACTCCACATGTAACCCGCCCCTTCAACATATATAAGGAGGGGCAGGGCTCCCCAAAGAGGGACAAGCTACAAGCAAGAAGAAACAATCTTAGGGCTAGACACAAAGAGGAGAGCCGGTTTACGGCGACTCCCTCGTGATGATAATGAGACCTAGCCTCAAACAGCATGTAGGGTTTTTACCGGATGATGTTTCCCGGGGCCCGAAGCTGTCTAAATCCCTGTCTTGTGTTGCGTCTCTCGATTCCACTCAAACCCTCTCAAGCTACCACATAGATGCGTTAGCCTCGCGACTAAGTCCTGACACTAAGGACATCTGACGTGACAATTCCACGACAGTAACCAAACAAGATCTCTAGGTGCAAACACAACATGTTTTTTACCCTTATCTCCAGCAAGTTTATATTTAGCATTCATACGCTCAATGTTTTCCTTAGTTAACTCATGCATTTTTAAAATCAATTCAGCACGTTCTTTAGCATCAAAATTAACCTTCTCCGAAGATGGAAGAGGCAACAAATCAATAGGTGCACGAGGTAGGAAACCATACACAATTTCAAAAGGGCACATCTTAGTAGTAGAATGCAATGAATGATTATAAGCAAATTCAATATGAGGCAAGCATTCTTCCCACATTTTCTTATTATTCTTCAAAACAGCCCTAAGCATAGTAGACAATGTTCTATTGACTACTTCAGTTTGTCCATCAGTTTGGGGGTGACAAATAGTACTAAAAAGAAGTTTAGTCCCCAACTTAGCCCATAAACATCTCCAAAAGTGGCTAAGGAATTTAGTATCACGATCTGAAACAATAGTATTTGGCACATGATGACCCACAAGTATAGGGGATCTATCGTAGTCCTTTCGATAAGTAAGAGTGTCGAACCCAACGAGGAGCAGAAGGAAATGATAAGCGGTTTTCAGCAAGGTATTCTCTGCAAGTACTGAAATAAGTGGTAACAGATAGTTTTGTGATAGGATAAATTGTAAAGAACAACAAGTAACAAAAGTAAATAAAGTGCAGCAAGGTGGCCCAATCCTTTTTGTAGCAAAGGACAAGCCTGGACAAACTCTTATAATAGGAAAAGCGCTGCCGAGGACACATGGGAATATCGTCAAGCTAGTTTTGATCACGCTCATATGATTCGCGTTCGGTACTTTGATAATTTGATATGTGGGTGGACCGGTGCTTGGGTACTTCCCTTACTTGGACAAGCATCCCACTTATGATTAACCTCTATTGCAAGCATCCGCAACTACAACAAAAGTATTAAGGTAAACCTAACCATAGCATGAAACAGGTGGATCCAAATCAGCCCCTTACGAAGCAACGCATAAACTAGGGTTTAAGCTTCTGTCACTCTAGCAACCCATCATCTACTTATTACTTCCCAATGCCTTCCTCTAGGCCCAAATAATGGTGAAGTGTTACGTAGTCGATGTTCACATAACACCACTAGAGGTTAGACAACATACATCTTATCAAAATATCGAACGAATACCAAATTCACATGACTACTAATAGCAAGACTTCTCCCTTGTCCTCAGGAACAAACGTAACTACTCACAAAGCATATTCATGTTCATAACCAGAGGGGTAATAATGTGCATATAGGATCTGATCATTTGATCTTCCACCAAATAAACCAACTAGCATCAACTACAAAGAGTAATCAACACTACTAGCAACCTACTAGCACCAATCCCGGACTTGGAGACAGGAATTAGATACAAGAGATGAACTAGGGTTTGGAGATGAGATGGTGCTGATGAAGATGTTGACGGAGATTGCCCTCTCCCGATGAGAGGAGCGTTGGTGATGACGATGGTGATGATTTCCCCCTCCCGGAGGGAAGTGTCCCCGGCAGAAAAGCTCTGCCGGAGCCCTAGATTGGTTCCGCCAAGGTTCCGCCTCATGGCGGCGGAGTCTTGTCCCGAAAGGTTCTCTTCTATTTTTTTCTCATCGAAAGACTTCATATGGGAGAAGATGGACGTCGGAGAGCCACTAGGGGGCCCACGAGGTAGGGGGGCGCGCCCAGGGGGGGCGCCCCCCACCCTCGTGAGCAGGGTGTGGGCCCCCTGGCCTTCATCTTTGGCGATGATTTTTCTTTATTTATTCTAAGGTATTCCGTGGAGTTTCAGGACTTTTGGAGTTGCGCAGAATAGTCCTTCAATATTTGCTCCTTTTCCAGCCCAGAATTCTAGCTGCCGGCATTCTCCCTCTTCATGTAAACCTTGTAAAATAAGAGAGAATAGCCATAAGTATTGTGACATAACGTGAAATAACAGCGCATAATGCAATAAATATTGACATAAAAGCATGATGCAAAATGGACGTATCAACTCCCCCAAGCTTAGACCTCGCTTGTCCTCAAGCAAAAAGCCGATAACAATAAATATGTCATCATGTTTAGAGGTAGAGGCGTCGATAAAAACAAAATATGGACATGAAGGCATCATGATTATTTCATAACAGCAACATAAATAGATTTTGTCATATGATTACTCATGTTCAAGTAATGACCCATTCACAAAGCCAAAGCATGAAGCAATTGCAATTTGTCATAACATCGGAAAGAGTCTATGTCAGAGCCTAAAAGCAAGTCCACATACTCAACTATCATTTAGTCCTTCATAATTGCTAGCACTCACGCGATACTTGTGGTTACGGAGTTTTAATCGGACACAGAGAAAGATAGGGGCTTATAGTTTTGCCCCACAACCTTTTACCTCAAGGGTAATGTCAACAATAACAATTCATGCTCCCCCACATCCAATTAGATATGTATATCATACTCTTTCCAACATGCTAAGCTTGCCAAAGGATAAAATGAAAAAGGAATGGTGAGGATCACCGAGACTCTTGTAAGGTAGAGGATAATGATAAAAGATAGGCCCTTCGCAGAGGGAAGCAGAGGTTGTCATGCGCGTTTAGGGTTGATGCACAAAATCTTAATGCAAAAGAACGTCACTTTATATTGCCCCTTCCATGTGAACCTTTATTATGCAGTCTGTTGCTTTTATTGCATCCACAACAAGTTCGTACAAAGCTTATTTCTCTACATTAATAAGTCATGCATATTTAAAGAGCAATTTTTATTGCTTGCACCGATGAAAACTTACTTGAAGGATCTTACTCAATCCGCAGGTAGATATGGTGGACTCTCATGGCAAAACTGGTTTAAGGGTGTTTGGAAGCACAAGTAGTATTTCTACTTGGTGCTAAGAATTTGGCTAGCTTGAGGGGGAAAGGCAAGCTCAACACGGTAGAAGATCCATGACAACATACTTTATCTCGAATGTAAGAAAACATAACTCATTATGCTGTCTTCCTTGTCCAACCTCAACTCTTTAGCATGTCATATTTTAATGAGTGCTCCCAACCATAAAAGATGTCAATGATAATATATCTATATGTGAAACCTCTCTTTCCTTATTACTTCCTATTAATTGCAACAATGACCAAAGCTATATTTGCCAACTCCCAACAACTTTTAATCATCATACTCTTTCTATGTGAAGTCATTACTTTCACTAAGATCAATATGAACTCTTGATTCTTTTTACTCTTTTCTTCTACTTACCCAAGATCATGGAAAAACAATCAAGCCCTTGACTCAACACTAATCTTTATTATATAGCTCAAGGAATCGATTACAAAGAAGGATCATAAAGCAAAACTAGATCATGCCACGACTTTATTCTACTAAATAAAGATACTACTAATAGGATCGAACTAAGAAAAACTGTAAAGATAGGAGTTGTGATGGTGATATGATACCAGGGCACCTCCCCCAAGCTTGGCAGTTGCCAAGGGGAGTGCCCATACCCATGTGATTATTTCCTCGGAGGTAATGGAGGTGGTGAAGATGACTTCTTCCTCAATTTACGCTTGAGTATAATGTTGTGTTCTTTTAGGTCTTCGATCTCCCGCTCAAGACTTAATACTCTTTTGCATAGTTCTTGCTTATTTTCCTGCAAGAGACAAAAAGGGATAAACTCGATCTTTGGCTTCTTTGCTCTATCAGGTAGACTTGACTTCTTAAACTCCACATGCATATCCCTTGGTTGAGGTAGTGGAACTTCATCTTCGTCTGAGCTTGTTTCCTCCTTCTCCTTAGGCTCATAGTCTTCCTCTTCTTCTGTGGTCCAACTGTTGGAAATATGCCCTAGAGGCAATAATAAAAGTGTTATTATTATATTTCTTTGTTCATGATAATAGTCTTTTATTCATGCTATAGCTGTATTATCCGGAAATCGTAATACAGTGTGAATACATAGACCACAATATGTCCCTAGTGAGCCTCTAGTTGACTAGCTCGTTGTGATCAACAGATAGTCATGGTTTCCTGGCTATGGACATTGGATGTCGTTGATAGCGGGATCACATCATTAGGAGAATGATGTGATGGACAAGACCCAATCCTAAGCCTAGCACAAAGATCGTGTAGTTCGTATGCTAAAGCTTTTCTAATGTCAAGTATCTTTTCCTTAGACCATGAGATTGTGCAACTCCCGGATACCGTAGGAATGCTTTGGGTGTACCAAACGTCACAACGTAACTGGGTGGCTATAAAGGTGCATTACAGGTATCTCCGAAAGTGTCTGTTGGGTTGGCACGAATCGAGACTGGGATTTGTCACTCCGTGTAAACGGAGAGGTATCTCTGGGCCCACTCGGTAGGACATCATCATATGCGCAATGTGACCAAGGAGTTGATCACGGGATGATGTGTTACGGAACGAGTAAAGTGACTTGCCGGTAACGAGATTGAACAAGGTATTGGATACCGACGATCGAGTCTCGGGCAAGTAAAATACCGATAGACAAAGGGAATTGAATACGGGATTGATTAAGTCCTTGACATCGTGGTTCATCCGATGAGATCATCGTGGAACATGTGGGAGCCAACATGGGTATCCAGATCCCGCTGTTGGTTATTGACCGGAGAACGTCTCGGTCATGTCTGCATGTCTCCCGAACCCGTAGGGTCTACACACTTAAGGTTCGATGACGCTAGGGTTATAAAGGAAGCTTGTATGTGGTTACCGAATGTTGTTAGGAGTCCCGGATGAGATCCCGGACGTCACGAGGAGTTCCGGAATGGTCCGGAGGTAAAGATTTATATATGGGAAGTTCTGTTTTGGTAACCGGAAAAGTTTCGGGCGATATCGGTAATGTACCGGGACCACCGGGAGGGTCCCGGGGGTCCACCAAGTGGGGCCACATGCTCCAGAGGCATACATGGGCCAAGTATGAGAGAGCACCAGCCCCTAGGTGGGGTAGGGCGCCTCCCACCATGGCCCATGCGGCTAGAAGGGGAGAAGGGGCAAACCCTAAGGGGATATGGGCCTTAGGGCCCATATTGGTGCGCCTCCCTCTCCCCCTCCCCTCTTGGCCGCACCCCAAAACCCATCTAGGGCTGGCCGCCGCCCCTAGGGGGTGGGAACCCTAGAGGGGGCGCAGCCATCCCCTTCCCCTATATATATTGAGGCATGAGGCTGCCCATTACACGCGATTCGATCTCTCGTTGGTGCAGCCCTGCCCCTCTCCCTCCTCCTCCTCTCCCATGGTGCTTGGCGAAGCCCTGCGGGATTGCCACGCTCCTCCACCACCACCACGCCGTTGTGCTGCTGCTGGATGGAGTCTTCCTCAACCTCTCCCTCTCTCCTTGCTGGATCAAGGTGTGGGAGACGTCACCGGGCTGTACGTGTGTTGAACGCGGAGGTGCCGTGCGTTCGGCACTTGATCATCGGTGATTTGAATCACGACGACTACGACTCCATCAACACCGTTCACTTGAACGCTTCCGCTTAGAGATCTACAAGGGTATGTAGATGCACTCTCCTTTCCCTCGTTGCTAGTTTCTCCATAGATAGATCTTGGTGACACGTAGGAAAATTTTGAATTTCTGCTACGTTCCCCAACAGTGGCATCATGAGCTAGGTCTATTGCGTAGATTCTTTGCACGAGTAGAACACAAAGTAGTTGTGGGCGTTGATGTTGTTCAATATGCTTACCGTTACTAGTCCAATCTTGTTTCGGCGGTATTGTGGGATGAAGCGGCCCGGACCGACCTTACACGTACTCTTACGTGAGACAGGTTCCACCGATTGACATGCACTTGGTGCATAAGGTGGCTAGCGGGTGCCAGTCTCTCCCACTTTAGTCGGAACAGATTCGATGAAAAGGGTCCTTATGAAGGGTAAATAGCAATTGGCATATCACGTTGTGGTCCTGCGTAGGTAAGAAACGTTCTTGCTAGAAACCCATAGCAGCCACGTAAAACATGCAAACAACAATTAGAGGACGTCTAACTTGTTTTTGCAGGGTATGCTATGTGATGTGATATGGCCAAGAAGAATGTGATGAATGATATGTGATGTATGAGATTGATCATGTTCTTGTAATAGGATTCACGACTTGCATGTCGATGAGTATGACAACCGGCAGGAGCCATAGGAGTTGTCTTAATTTATTGTATGACCTGCGTGTCATTGAAGAACGCCATGTAAACTACTTTACTTTATTGCTAAACGCGTTAGTCATAGAAGTAGAAGTAGTCATTGGCATGACAACTTCATGAAGACACGATGATGGAGATCATGATGATGGAGATCATGGTGTCAAGCCGGTGACAAGATGATCATGGAGCCCCGAAGATGGAGATCAATGGGGCTATATGATATTGGCCATATCATGTCACAACTATATAATTGCATGTGATGTTTATTATGACTATGCATCTTGTTTACTTAGGACGACAGTAGTAAATAAGATGATCCCTTACAAAATTTCAAGAAGTGTTCTCCCCTAACTGTGCACCGTTGCTACAGTTCGTCGCTTCTAAGCACCACGTGATGATCGGGTGTGATGGATTCTTACGTTCACATACAACGGGTGTAAGACAGTTTTACACAGCGAAAACACTTAGGGTTAACTTGACGAGCCTAGCATGTGCAGACATGGCCTCGGAACACGGAGACCGAAAGGTAGAGCATGAGTCGTATAGCAGATACGATCAACATGAAGATGTTCACCGATGATGACTAGTCCGTCTCACGTGATGATCGGACACGGCCTAGTTGACTCGGATCATGTAATCACTTAGATGACCAGAGGGATGTCTATCTGAGTGGGAGTTCATAAGATGAACTTAATTATCCTGAACATAGTCAAAAGACCTTTTGCAAATTATGTCGTAGCTCGCGCTATAGTTCTACTGTTTTAGATATGTTCCTAGAGAAATTATAGTTGAAAGTTGATAGTAGCGATTATGCGATCAGTAGAAAGCTTATGTCCTTAATGCACCGCTCAGTGTGCTGAACCCCAAACGTCGTTTGTGGATGTTGTGAACATCGGACATACACGTTTTGATAACTACGTGATAGTTCAGTTAAATGGTTTAGAGTATAGGCACCAAAGACGTTTTCGAAATGTCACGGAACATATGAGATGTTTCGAGGGCTGAAATTAGGATTTCAGGCTCGTGCCCACGTCAAGAGGTATAAGACCTCCGACAATTTTCTTAGCCTGCAAACTAAGGGAGAAAAGCTCAATTGTTGAGGTTGTGCTCAGATTGTCTGAGTACAACAATCACTTGAATCGAGTGGGAGTTGATCTTCCAGATGAGATAGTGATGTTTCTCCAAAGACATTGCCACCAAGCTGCTAGAGCTTCGTGATGAACTATAATATATCAGGGATAGATATGGTGATCCTTGAGGTACTCGCGATGTTTGACACCGCGAAAGTAGAAATCAAGAAGGAGCATCAATTGTTGATGGTTGGTGAAACCACTAGTTTCAAGAAGGGCAAGGGCAAGAAGGGATACTTCATGAAACGGCAAATCAGCTGCTGCTCTAGTGAAGAAACCCAAGGTTGAACCCAAACCCGAGACTAAGTGCTTCTGTGATAAGGGGAATAGTCACTAGAGCGGAATTACCCTAGATACTTGGTAGATGAGAAGGCTGGCAAGATCGATAGAAGTATATTGGATATACATTATGTTAATATGTACTTTACTAGTACTCCTAGTAGCACCAGGGTATGAGATACCGGTTCGGTTGCTAAGTGTTAGTAACTCGAAATAAAAGAGCTACGGAATAAACGGAGACTAGCTAAAGGTGAGCTGACGATATGTGTTGGAAGTGTTTCCAAGTTTGATGTGATCAAACATCGCACGCTCCCTCTACCATCAAGATTAGTATTAAACCTGAATGGTTTATTGAATCTCGATCGTAGTGATACACATTTTCATGCCAAAAGATATAAGATAGTAATGATAGTACCACTTACTTGTGGCACTGCCATGTAAGTCATATTGGTATAAAACGCATGAAGAAGCTCCATGTTGATGGATCTTTGGACTCACTCGTTTTTGAAAAGTTTGAGACATGCGAACCATGTCTATTGGTATATACGCATGAAGAAACTCCATGCAGATGGATCGTTTGGACTCACTTGATTTTGGATCACTTGAGATATGCAAATCATACCACATAGGCAAGATGACTGAAAAGCCTCGGTATCAGTAAAATGGAACAAGATAGCAACTTGTTGGAAGCAACACATTTTGATGTGTGCAGTCCAATGAGTGCTGAGGCATGCAGTGAATATCGTTATGTTCTTACTTCACAGATGATTCGAGTAGATGTTGAGAATATTTACTTGATGAAACACAAGTCTGAATTATTGAATGGTTCAAGTAATTTCAGAGTGAAGTAGAAGATCATTGTGACAAGAGGATAAAATGTCTATGATATGATCATAGAGATGAATATCTGAGTTATGAGTTTTGGCACACAATTAAGACATTGTGGAAATTGTTTCGCAATTAATACCGCCTGGAACACCATAGTGTGATGGTGTGTCCGAACATCATGGTTGCACCCTTTTGGATATGGTGCATACCATGATGTCTCTTATCGAATTACCACTATTGTTCATGGGTTAAGCATTAGAGACAACCACATTCACTTTAAATAGGGCACCACGTAATTCCGTTGAGACGACACCGTTTGAATTATGGTTTAGAGAAACCTAAGTTGTCGTTTCTTAAAGGTTTGGGGCTGCGACGCTTATGTGAAAAAGTTTCAGCTTGATAAGCTCGAACCCAAAGCGGACAAAATGCATCTTCATAGGACACCCAAAACAGTTGGGTACACCTCCTGTCTCAGATCCGAAAGCAATAAGGGATTGTTTCTAGAATCAGGTCCTTTCTCGAGGAAAAGTTTCTCTCGAAAGAATTGAGTGGGAGGATGGTGGAAACTTGATGAGGTTATTGAACCGCCTCTTCAACTAGTGTGTGGCAGGGCACAGGAAGTTGTTCCTGTGGCACCTACACCAATTGAAGTGGAAGCTTATGATATTGATCATGAAACTTCGGATCAAGTCACTACCAAACCTCGTGGGATGACAAGGATACGTACTACTTCAGAGTGGTACGTAATCCTGTCTTGAAGGTCATGTTGCTAGACAACATTGAACCTACGAGCTATGGAGAAGCGATGGTGGGCCCATATTCCGACGAATGGTTAGAAACCATGAAATCCGAGATAGGATCCATGTATCAGAACAAAGCATGGACTTTGGTGGACTTGCCCGATGATCGGCAAGCCATTGAGATAAATGGATCTTTAAGAAGAAGACGAACGTGGACGGTAATGTCACCGTCCATGAAGCTCGACTTGTGGCAAAGAGTTTTTTCACAAGTTCAAGGAGTTGACTACGATGAGATTTTCTCATCCGTAGCGATGCTTAAAGTCCGTCGGAATCACGTTAGCACAAGCTGCATTTATGAAATCTGGCAGATGGATGTCAAAACGAGTTTCCTTACCAGTCGTAAGGAAAGGTTGTATGCGATACAATCAGAAAGGTTTTGTCGATCCTAAGGATGCTAAAAGGTATGCTGGCTCCAGCGATCCTTCTAAGGACTGGAGTAAGCATCTCGGAGTTGGAATGTACGCTTTGATAAGATGATCAAAGATTTTGGGTCTATACAAAGTTTATGAGAAACTTGTATTTCCAAAGAAGTGAGTGGGAGCACTATAGAATTTCTGATGAGTATATGTTGTTGACATATTGTTGATCAGAAATGACGTAGAATTTCTGGAAAGCATATAGGGTTATTTTGAAAGTGTTTTTCAATGGAAAGCCTGGATTAAGCTGCTTGAGCATTAAGCATCAAGATCTATAAGGATAGATCAAAACGCTTAATGGTACTTTCAAATGAGCACATACCTTGACATGATCTTGAAGGTGTTCAAGATGGACCAGTCAAAGAAGGAGTTCTTGCCTGAGTTGTAAGGTACGAAGTTAAGACTTAAAGCTCGACCACGGCAGAATAGAGAGAAAGGACGAAGGTCGTCCCCTATGCTTGAGACGTAGGCTCTTCAGTATGCTATGCTGTGTACCGCACCTGAAGTGTGCCTTGCCATGAGTCAGTCAAGGGGTACAAGAGTGATCCATGAATGGATCACAGGACAGCGGTCAAAGTTATCCTTAGTAACTAGTGGACTAAGGAATTTTCTCGATTATGGAGGTGGTAAAAGAGTTCGTCGTAAAGGGTTACGTCGATGCAAGCTTAACACCTATCCGGATAGCTCTGAGTAGAGATATCGGATACGTATAATGGAGCAACAATTTAGAATAGCTCCAAGTAGAACAGTTATTTGGAATAGCTCCAAATAGAACGTGGGAGCTACATCTAGGAGATGACATAGAGATTTGTAAAGCACACACGGATCTGAAAGGTTCAGACCCGTTGACTAAAACCTCTCTCACAAGCAGAACATGACCAAACCCCAGATCTCATTGAGTCTTGATCACATGATGATGTGAACTAGTTTAGTGACACTAGTAAACTCTTTGGATGTTGGTCACATGGTGATGTGACCTGTCAGTGTTAATCACATGGTGATGTGAACTAGATTATTGACTCTAGTGCAAGTGGGAGACTGTTGGAAATATGCCCTAGAGGCAATAATAAAAGTGTTATTATTATATTTCTTTGTTCATGATAATAGTCTTTTATTCATGCTATAACTGTATTATGCGGAAATCGTAATACACGTGTGAATACATAGACCACAATATGTCCCTAGTGAGCCTCTAGTTGACTAGCTCGTTGTGATCAACAGATAGTCATGGTTTCCTGGCTATGGACATTGGATGTCGTTGATAGCGGGATCACATCATTAGGAGAATGATGTGATGGACAAGACCCAATCCTAAGCCTAGCACAAAGATCGTGTAGTTCGTATGCTAAAGCTTTTCTAATGTCAAGTATCTTTTCCTTAGACCATGAGATTGTGCAACTCCCGGATACCGTAGGAATGCTTTGGGTGTACCAAACGTCACAACGTAACTGGGTGGCTATAAAGGTGCATTACAGGTATCTCCGAAAGTGTCTGTTGGGTTGGCACGAATCGAGACTGGGATTTGTCACTCCGTGTAAACGGAGAGGTATCTCTGGGCCCACTCGGTAGGACATCATCATAATGTGCACAATGTGACCAAGGGGTTGATCACGGGATGATGTGTTACGGAACGAGTAAAGAGACTTGCCGGTAACGAGATTGAACAAGGTATCGGTATACCGACGATCGAATCTCGGGCAAGTGAAATACCGCTAGACAAAGGGAATTGTATACGGGATCGATTGAGTCCTTGACATCGTGGTTCATCCGATGAGATCATCGTGGAACATGAGGGAGCCAACATGGGTATCCAGATCCCGCTGTTGGTTATTGACCGGAGAACGTCTCGGTCATGTCTGCATGTCTCCCGAACCCGTAGGGTCTACACACTTAAGGTTCGATGACGCTAGGGTTATAAAGGAAGCTTGTATGTGGTTACCGAATGTTGTTAGGAGTCCCGGATGAGATCCCGGACGTCACGAGGAGTTCCGGAATGGTCCGGAGGTAAAGATTTATATATGGGAAGTTCTGTTTTGGTAACCGGAAAAGTTTCGGGCGATATCGGTAATGTACCGGGACCACCGGGAGGGTCCCGGGGGTCCACCAAGTGGGGCCACATGCTCCAGAGGCATACATGGGCCAAGTATGAGAGAGCACCAGCCCCTAGGTGGGCTAGGGAGCCTCCCACCATGGCCCATGCGGCTAGAAGGGGAGAAGGGGCAAACCCTAAGGGGATATGGGCCTTAGGGCCCATATTGAGGCATGAGGCTGCCCATTACACGCGATTCGATCTCTCGTTGGTGCAGCCATGCCCCTCTCCCTCCTCCTCTCCCATGGTGCTTGGCGAAGCCCTGCGGGATTGCCACGCTCCTCCACCACCACCACGCCGTTGTGCTGCTGCTGGATGGAGTCTTCCTCAACCTCTCCCTCTCTCCTTGCTGGATCAAGGTGTGGGAGACGTCACCGGGCTGTACGTGTGTTGAACGCGGAGGTGCCGTGCGTTCGGCACTTGATCATCGGTGATTTGAATCACGACGAGTACGACTCCATCAACACCGTTCACTTGAACGCTTCCGCTTAGCGATCTACAAGGGTATGTAGATGCACTCTCCTTTCCCTCGTTGCTAGTTTCTCCATAGATAGATCTTGGTGACACGTAGGAAAATTTTGAATTTCTGCTACGTTCCCCAACACCAACCACTATGGCCCAAGTCTCCGTAGACCTTAGAGTCTGCAAGGAAATCAGCCACATAGCTTTCTCCCTACGAATCTTGAGATGACATCTTGCTTTAATCTGCAACAGCAGCAGCTCGAAACAAAAACAGAGGATATTTGTGTGATACGGGAGTCAAAACCTTCGGGAGTATATATAACGAATTTTTACCGACAAAAATACGTATCGTGCAAGGAAACGGAGTCCGGAGGGCGCACGAGGTGTTCACGAGGTAGGGGGCGCGCCCAGGGGGGTAGGGCGCGCCCTCCACCCTCGTGGAGGCCTCGTGTCCTCCCCGGACTGCTACTTATTTTTCTATTTTTCTAAATATTCCAAAACGGAGAAATATTGCCTTAAAAAATTTTTTGGAGTCGGTTTACTTACCGTACCACATACCTATTCCTTTTCGGAGTCTGGAACATTCTGGAAAGTGTCCTTTATGTACTCCTCTGGCGTCACGGTTTCAATAATATTAGTTTCAACATTTATAGGATTACCTGAGATATAGTGTTTGATCCTTTGACCGTTTACCACCTTCGGATTTGTGCCTGCGAAGTTGTTGATTTTTATGGCACTGGAACGATAGACCTCCTCGATAACGTAGGGACCTTCCCATTTAGAGAGAAGTTTTCCTGCAAAAAATCTTAAACGAGAGTTGTATAGCAATACATAATCACCGACATTAAACTCACCCTTTTGTATCCTTTTGTCGTGCCATCTTTTAACTTTTTCTTTAAACAACTTGGCATTTTCATAAGCTTGGGCTCTTGAGGGAGTCCTGGATTAGGGGGTGTCCGGATGGCCGGACTATGACCTTTGGCCGGACTCCTGGACTATGAAGATACAAGATTGAAGACTTAGTCCCGTGTCCGGATGGGACTTTCCTTGGCGTGGAAGGCAAGCTTGGCGATACGGATATGTAGATCTCCTTCCATTGTAACCGACTCTGTGTAACCCTAACCCTCTCCGGTGTCTATATAAACTGGAGGGTTTTAGTCCGTAGGACGAACAACAATCATACCATAGGCTAGCTTCTAGGGTTTAGCCTCTTTGGTCTCGTGGTAGATCTACTCTTGTACTACCCATATCATCAATATTAATCAAGCAGGAGTAGGGTTTTACCTCCATCGAGAGGGCCCGAACCTGGGTAAAAACATCGTCTCCCTTGTCTCCTGTTACCATCCGCCTAGACGCATAGTTCGGGACCCCCTACCCGAGATCCGCCGGTTTTGACACCGACATTGGTGCTTTCATTGAGAGTTCCTCTATGTCGTCACCTTTAGGCCCGATGGCTCCTTCGATCATCAACAACGATGTGGTCCAGAGTGAGACTTTTCTCCCCAGACAGATCTTCGTATTCGGCGGCTTTGCACTGCGGGCCAACTCGCTTGGCCATCTGGAGCAGATTGAAAGCTACGCTCCTGGCCATCAGGACAGATTTGGAAGTTTGAACTACACGGCCGACGTCCGCGGAGACTTGATCTTCGACGGGTTCGAGCCACAGCCAAGCGCGCCGCACTGTTACGATGGGCATGATCTAGCTCTGCCGCCAAACAGTGTCCTAGAGGCCGCACCAGTGTCCGCTCCGACCCTTAGCTCGGAGCTGACTGCGCCTATCGAGGACGGGTGGCTGGACACCACCTCGGGGGCTGCAATCTCTAAGGCGATCGAGCCGAACACCATACCTGTCCTTTGCGAGGCTCGTGACTCCGAGGAGCCGGACTCTTTTCCGGACTCCGAACCTTTCACTCCCCTGCTAATCAAATCTAATTGGGCGCCAATAATGGAGTTCACTGCCACGGACATTTTTCCGCACTTGCCCTTCGGCGACATTCTGAATTCACTAAAGTCTCTCTCTTTATTAGGAGAGCTCCGACCGAACTACGGTCAGGAAGGTTGGGATGTGTACGACGAAGAAATTCAATGCCCACCCACCACCCACTTGGTAGCCACTGTCGATAATTTAACCGACATGCTTAACTTCGACTCCGAAGACATCGACGGTATGGACGACGATGTAGGAGACGAACAGGAACCAGCGCCTATAGGCCACTGGACAACCACCCCATCGCACGATCTATAAATGGTTGACACACCTAAAGAAAATGACAACGAGGAACAAAGGGACGCAACGAGGGACCGTTACCTCGAAAAGAAATCAAAGCGGCGGCGTAAGCGCCGCTCCAAACCCCACCTCGACAGAGAAAACAGCCATACAGACCCAGCCATAGAGCAGGGCGAACCGGCGGACGAAGAACATGACATCGAGCAATCGCCCGAACAGGGCAACTTGGATAAACAACCCATCCCCGGCGAAGACAACAGTCCGTACGACGTCACGCCGGACAAGTTGCTGGAGTAGAAGAACCTCCAAAAAAGGCTCGTCGCCACTGCGCGTAGCCTGAAAAAGCAGAAGCGGAAGCTCAAAACAGCGGAAGATGCACTCAAAATTAGATGGAGCAAGGTACTCAACACCGCAGACAAATACGGCGACAGTCGTCACACAAAGAGCTATCCGAAGCGAAAATTATTGCCGGAATTCGATGATGAGGCCTTAGAGCCCCCGCAATCAAAAAATAATAAGGAAGCCACCCGGTCGGACAAACGACCCCATGGCCAACACAGTGCGGCAAAGGACGCCGCACACAAGCCGGCATGCGATCCGCACAAGGATTCGCATCAAAATGATGGCCCAGCCAGATCTATCTATGGGCCACAAAAGCAAGCTCTAGCAAGCAATGCAACACATCAAATATCCGAACATCACGGTACGCCCAGATATAGGGGCGCCGCACACCCCCTGTGTTTCACCGATGAGGTGCTGGATCATGAATTTCCAGCGGGATTCAAGCCCGTAAACATATAGGCATACGATGGAACAACAGACCCTGGAGTCTGGATTGAGGATTACATCCTCCACATACACATGGATAGAGGAGATGATCTCCACGCCATAAAATACTTACCACTCAAACTCAAAGGGCCAGCCCGGCATTAGCTCAAAAGCCTTCCTGAAAACACCATCGAAAGTTGGGAAGAGCTCGAGGACGCTTTTCGGGTAAATTTTCAAGGTACTTATGTCCGACCTCCGGATGCAGATGATTTGAGTCACATAACTCAACAACCTGGAGAGTCAGCCCGGAAACTCTGGAACAAATTTCTTACTAAAAAGAACCAGATAGTCGACTGTCCGGATGTCGAAGCCTTAGCAGCTTTCAAACATAGCGTCCGAGACGAATGGCTCGCCAGACACCTCGGCCAAGAAAATCCAAGAACAATGGCCGCACTAACAAGCCTCATGACCCGCTTTTGCGCAAGAGAGGACAGCTGGTTGGCAAGATGCGGTACCAGCGACCCAAGTACATCCAAAGTTAGGGATGGAAACGGGAAACCACGGCGCAGCAAGGACCAGTGCCGGACCAAGGGAAACAGCCCGAAGAGCATGACAGTCAATGCCGGGTTCAAAAGCTCTCGGCAGAATCAGAAAAAGCTGCCCCCCAAAGATAACAGGGACGAGCTAGCTAACTTAAACAAAATCTTGGACAAGATATGTCAAATACACAGTACTCCCAGGAAGCCTGCAAACCATACCCACAGAGATTGTTGGGTCTTCAAGCAATCCGGCAAATTCAGCGCCGAACACAAGGGGCTCGACACACCAAGCGAGGACGATGATGAACCCCACAAGCAGAGCACCGGAAAACAAAAGAACTTACCACAAGAAGTCAAAACAGTAAATTCACTTCACGTGACACAAAGGGAGTGGCGCCCATAGAGATACGCGCCACACGGCCTATCCCAGAGGAGTCCCGCCACTGGTTGTTAAAACCAATCACCTTCGACCATCAGGATTACTCTAGAAATATCCGGAACGCAGGTTGGACTGCCTTGGTATTAGATCCGATAATTGACGGACTCCACTTGACACAAGTCCTAATGGACGGCGGCAGTGATTTAAACCTGATATATCAGGACACAATCCGCAAACTGGGGATAGACACAACAACAATTCGCCAAAGCAACACTTCCTTTAAAGGGGTGACGCCAGGCCCAGATGCCCTTTGTACGGGTTCTCTCCTGTTAGAAGTTATGTTCGGCTCACCCGACAACTTCCACCGCGAAAAGCTAACCTTCCACATCGCACCATTTACAAGCAGCTATCAAGCACTACTGGGACGCGAAGCTTTCGCCCGCTTCAACGCAATACCGCATTATGCATCCCTTACACTTAAAATGGCCGGTCCACGAGGCATCATCTCATTAAAGGGAAATATCGAGTGTTACTCGAGCACGAAAGATTGTGCGGCTGCATTAACAGCCACACACTAAATCGGCTTCATTAGGCAAAGCACCTAAACAGGTCGTTCAGACCCCGGACATGGCTAGACGAGTCCTGCGTAAGGGCTTACTATCCGCATGCCCCAGTTTAAGGGGCTCCGCCCATGTACAATAAGAGACAATAAAGCTCAATTTTTTATTCATTTTTAACGTACTTTGTTTATTTAATACACCGTACATTTTCGCACGATCTTTTTCAACTAAGTTCCTCTCTTTTACAGATGAACACCGTGCTACACCCGTCCAGGATACGGCACAACGGAGACACAGGCGTAGACGTGCAGAAGGGACCCGTTGCAAGGATTCTTTTCAGATTAAGACCCTGCGTAAACCTTTTTCACTGTCTCTCGTTGATACACATCCCCCGGTTTCTTGCTACAACCGCGGTGGAGGCTGGCGTCTTGGCATCGGCCACGTCAGATGTTTGCGCGTACCTGGACACCAGGGGCTTATTAATAAGGGCGTTGTTCAGCCCGTTTTCATAAAGACCGAATACCTTAGGGAGTGTTCGGCGTCGCGAGTTTTGGCCTTATATGCATCAGCTCCGAATCATGTCTTTCGTCAAATGTTGGGTTTGCCCGGCTCCTGTGTTTTGATGCCTTACGTTCTGCTCTATTGGCTAAGGCGGCACCAGGAGAACTACTACGATTGTGCCCCGGTTCGCCCGGGCGAGCACCTCAGTAGAGAAAGCCGAAAACTGACTGTCATGATGTAGCGTGAGACTGGTCAGCCACTCGATGACCCATCGGAATCTTTAGGATTCCTCCGCATTAACGAAGGGCCGTTTCCCGGTCAGGCACACACGCGCCCCGAATTCGGGCGAGCGCGGTGCCCTTAGGGGCTCTATAGTAGCCCCACTGTCAAACTCCTATGGCTAAGTGAAAGTGATAAAGCATTATAGTCCGGTTGCCTAGTTCGCTACACTATCACCTCCTTCATAGGACCAAGACATTGGATCAAGTGTGAAAATGCGCCTTTTGCAAACACCCCCGCATTATATGTGTGGGGGCTGAAGCCGAAGACTGCCATCTTTCAGGTTATATACACATATACATTAACGGCCGCACAGGAGGTATTTTAATTCTTGCAGGGACAAGTGTAAATAGCTTTTATATTCTATCGAAATATTGTCTTACAAATACATGTTATTCGAACATGATGTCCTTTGAGCACTGCGTCTCTATTAAACGAGCGCCCTGCAGAACTTCCTGAAAATAGTGCTCGACAGGTATTCGGCTCCCGTCCGAATCTTGGGATGCAACGTCGGTGGTCTTCATCTCCGCCCAGTATGTTTTGACACGGGCTAGAGCCATCTGCGCACCCTCTATGCATGCTGACCTCTTCATTGCATTGATATGGGGCACCACACCAAGGAACTGCTGCACTAAACCAAAATAACTGTTCGGCTCAGGCCTCTCCGGCCACAAATGACTCACGACTCCCTTCATGGCGAGTCCGGATAACCTATTCAGCTCCGTCCATTCGGCCAATCGCTCGGACAATGGAAGTGGGCGCTCTGAATTGTGGAACTGCGACCAGAAAAGCTTTTCCACTTCGTGATCCTTTTGATCCCGGAAGTGTTCGGCCGCGTCCGCGACACTTGCCGCCAAATCCAGATAAGTATCCGCCGCACTCCACAGCTGGTCCAACTGAGCATACTTAGGATCCCCGAACTTCATCCGCAGCATAAAGGGCTTTCCAGCCGCGATATCTCCGACCTGACGTAGCTCCTGCTTCATGGCTCTCATTGCAGAGCGAGCATCCTTGGCCTCGGTAGTGGCCTTCTCTAGGTCCTTTTGTTCCGCCCGATCTTCTTTTTCAAGAAGCTTCCAGCGGTCGGCAGCATCCTTCAACTTCACCGCCATCTCGGCCATTTCCTTCCTGCTTCGACAGTGAGCAGCCTGCTCGGCTTTCAGCTCTTCGGCCGCCTTCAGGGCAGCCTGCTCCAAGTCGTGAAATTCTAACCCATAATAAAACATGAGCCCCCTCACAAAGGGGTCCGTCGGGAAGCCTAATCCCCGAATGAAGTGAGACGCGAACACCACGCTCTCACTAGGCTTGGGAGTGGGAATAACTTGCCTTTGAGCAGGCAGCCTGTGCGAGATTTCACCGGTTAAATACCTGGCATCTCTCAGCTTTAGCACGTCTTCTTCCATAACGGAGGAAGGCATCCACCGTCCTTGAAGGTCGGAGCCGGACATCATCAAAGGTCCGAAGCGCCTAAATCTGGAGCTTTGGGTGTTGGAACTCGAGGCGAGGGGCAGACTCGATTGAGATTGAAAAAAAGGAGTAGAGCATTGGTCTCTTTATAAAGAGGTTGAATACCAAGAGCCCTCCCCCGTGACCGTTTGGGACTCGCCTTCGATAGAGGAGACGTGCCGACGGGCGCGATTGGGTTACCCACGTCCGTATTGATGAGAATCCCGGAATAAGGGGACACGATTAGGGATGGCAATGGGGACAATCCCCTATGGGGACCCATAGAACATCCCCGTACCCATCTATTCCCCATCACCCCATCCCCATCCCCGTTTGCATGACCGGGGATGAAATTTTCCCATACCCATGCCCCACTGGGGAGCGGGGCCTCATTAGGGTCCCCATCCCCATAAACAAATAATCATATATATAATATGATAAAATACAATCAACATTTATTAAAGTGAAATAACAAATAAAAATGCACTAATAATGGTACATGGCGACAAGATGTTGTATGCACCATGGTTGAACACATAACAAGCCATAATGGGCATGTTTCCAACACAAATATCATAGAAATATTGAATAGCGTGAGCACACGCTTGAAGAGAGTATCAATGCAAACACCACATTTAATAAGGACGAAATTTGTCTGACTCGCTTGACATAATTTATTGACTACAAAATTTGTCTGACTCGCTTGACATAATTTATTGACTCCAACATAAGGTTCCATGTGACCATAACTAACTTAAGGTAAACATGATCGTGCGCAAAAGTATTGCAGAGGTAGCAAGCTAACAGCTACAGCCTTGGTATGTGTTCGACATCATTGTTTGTTGAAGTTGAGCTGACTTGTAGGAAGTACAGAAGGAACCCCCTCTATAGTGTGATGCGCTGCAGAAACACATACGACAACCATAAAAAAATGCTTGATGAATAGATAAAAATCTTTGAAGTATGAAAATGGTGCCATGTACAATCTTAGATTGACTCACCTCTAAACCTTCTTGTATATCATCAAGGCAACTCCAGAAACTAGCAGCCTCGGTCTTCTCATCATCTACATGTGACATGTCCAAAAAAATAGAAACATAAATTTAATCATAAAACTAGAAAATAGAAATGGTTAAAGGATCAAATGATAGAGAAATGTGCAAACCTTTAGCTTTGTTTCTCTCCCAGTTTTGTGAACACATTAAGGCCTCTAGCAAATCAGGGGTCAGACGACTGCGGTGCTCACTAAGTACTCTTCCACTTCTACTGAAAGCTGACTCGGAAAATGCTACTTATCTCCCACTACGTGGAAAGAATAAAAGGATATGCATTGATTTGCACACACTAAATTATTATCACGTTAAATGCAAGAATATATATGGTATTGAGTAATATATGTAGTTACCAATTACATAATGATCATGAAAAAAAAGATACTACATTTATCATAGGCATGCGTACAAATCAATTCATGTAAATAGACTGTTGTGGTAGTAAAGAAGTGTGAAAAATCATAATCAATCATTATGTGATTATGATTTCTGAAACTACTGACTAATTATTCAGTGCTAGCACGGCACAATTCAGAACTGACTCTCCCCCAAAAATTAGTGGATGATGATTGATGAACAGTACTATAATCAATCTAAAAGTTTGCAAGCCAAGGGTCGACGAAAAACAACTAAATCTTAAAAATTGTGGATGACGACCAGTACTAAATCAATCTAAAATTTCAGCTTCATGACTGAATCTAAAAAGTCTGGACGCCGATCAGTACTACAAGATACTACATGTGAGACATACATGAAAAACAATCTTCACAAATTCCAATCTCCATCGTGTATGGGCCAATCTCCATTAGCAGAAGATGTCCACGTCGGAGCATGAGGGCCAATCAACTAGAAGGACGGCGGGCAGGGAGCACGGCTAGGCGTGGCTAAGGACGGCGGGGCACGACGGCCGACGAGGAAGGCACCTGCACCGTCATCGGACTCTATGGCGGGGAGTGGCTCAGGGGGACGGCGCACCTGCGCCGCCGCCGCCGGCCTCTGCTAGGTCGAAGCTGTCGGCTTCTCCTATCCCCTTCTTTTTTCTAGTCGCTCGAAGAGGATAAACACGAGAGAGAGAGAGAGAGAGAGAGAGAGAGAGAGAGAGAGAGAGAGAGCACCGTGGAGATGGATGGCTGTAGGAGACGAGGTGATGGCCGTCCGGCTGCTGGTGCCTGGGTCGTGGCTGATGAATTTGATGCATCAGCGTTACCTAGGAACCTTGAGCTACGGCGTTGTGCTTCTCCTGTTGCTGCAGATCTAGGAGTAGGACGTGTTGACTTCTTCGTCATGGCGGCGGCTGAGGTAAGCACGATAAGATGAGAGCTAGGGTTATTAATTTTTTAGGGTTGACTTCATCCTGTATATATAGACATATATATGGTCCTACATGTCATATGTAAAATGCGGATCTCCGTTGGGTAGCGGGTCTGGGGACTAGCATACCATCCCCATCCCCGTTGTACCCTATGGGGAATAAATAAGTTCGGTAAATATCCCCATGGGGAAGATTTTCACCCATCCCCTGCCCCTAATGGATGAAATCCCCATGGGTTTGGCGGGTATGGGGCCCCATTGCCGTCCCTAGACATGATCCCTGCTTTTACAAGACGTGCCAAGAAAACCGCCTCGCTAAACGCGCTGAGGTGGGACAGTAAAAACGATTCGAATAAAGGCTTAGCCGTGGTGTGATGACACGCTGTGGAATACATCAGCAGATTGAATTTGTGTAAATATTATTCTCTCTACGGTGTTATGTGGAAACTATTTTGCAGAGCCGGACACTATCCTTGTGTTCAAAATCTTCTATGAAGTATTCGGAGGAAGATCCCGCCTTGCAATGCCGAAGACAAACTGCGTGCCGGACTCGTCGTCATTGAAGCCTGGTTCAGGGGCTACTGAGGGAGTCCTGGATTAGGGGGTGTCCGGATGGCCGGACTATGACCTTTGGCCGGACTCCTGGACTATGAAGATACAAGATTGAAGACTTTGTCCCGTGTCTGGATGAGACTTTCCTTGGCGTGGAAGGCAAGCTTAGCGATACGGATATGTAGATCTCCTTCCATTGTAACCGACTCTGTGTAACCCTAACCCTCTCCGGTGTCTATATAAACCGGAGGGTTTTAGTCCGTAGGACGAACAACAATCATACCATAGGCTAGCTTCTAGGGTTTAGCCTCTTTGATCTCGTGGTAGATCTACTCTTGTACTACCCATATCATCAATATTAATCAAGCAGGAGTAGGGTTTTACCTCCATCGAGAGGGCCCGAACCTGGGTAAAAACATTGTGTCCCTTGTCTCCTGTTACCATCCGCCTAGACGCACAGTTCGGGACCCCCTACCCGAGATCCGCCGGTTTTGACACCGACATTGGTGCTTTCATCAAGTGAGCTAATATCAAATAACCTCTTCTCACCAACAAGTTTGAAATCATAGTTGAGCTCTTTAATAGCCCAATATGCCTTATTTTCTAGTTCGAGAGGTAAGTGACAAGCTTTTCCATAGACCATTTTGTAAGGAGACATACCCATAGGATTTTTATAAGCAGTTCTATAGGCCCATAATGCATCATCTAGTTTCTTGGACCAATTATTTCTAGACCTATTGACAGTCTTTTGTAAAATTAATTTGAGCTCCCTATTGCTCAATTCTACTTGACCACTAGACTGAGGGTGATAAGGAGATGCAATTCTATGATTAACGTCGTATTTAGCAAGCATCTTACGGAAAGCACCATGAATAAAGTGTGAACCACCATCAGTCATTAAGTATCTAGGGACTCCAAACCTCGGAAAAATAACTTCCTTAAGCATTTTAATAGAAGTGTTATGATCAGCACTACTAGTTGGAATAGCTTCCACCCACTTAGTAACGTAATCAACAGCAACTAGAATATGAGTGTAACCATTAGAGACAGGAAAAGGTCCCATATAATCAAAGCCCCAAACATCAAACGGCAATAACAAGTGAATAATTCATAGGCATTTCTTGACGTCTACTGATATTACCAATTCTTTGACATTCGTCGCAAGATAAAACAAACTTACGGGCATCCTTGAAGAGAGTAGGCCAATAAAAACTGGATTGCAATACCTTATGTGCAGTTCTGTCTCTAGCGTGATGTCCTCCATAAGCTTCGGAGTGACACTTGCATAGGATCTGTTACTGTTCATGCTCAAGTACACAACGTCTAATGACACCATCTACTCCTTCTTTATAAAGATGTGAGTCATCCCAAAAGTAATGTCACAAGTCATAGAAAAACTTTTCCTTTTGCTGGTATGTGAAGCTAGGTGGTATAAATTTAGCAACAATATAATTAGCATAATCAGCATACCAAGGAGTGCTACGAGAAGTACTTATGACATTTAATTGCTCATCAGGAAAGCTATCATCAATAGGTAGTGGGTCATCAAGAACATTCTCTAGCCTAGACAAGTTGTCTGCAACGGGGTTCTCAGCTCCCTTTCTATCAACAATATGTAAATCAAATTCTTGAAGCAGGAGAACCCATCTAATAAGTCTAGGTTTTGCATCCTTCTTTTCCATAAGATATTTAATAGCAGCATAATCGGTGTGAATAGTAACTTTGGAATCAACAATATAAGGTCTAAACTTATCACAAGCAAACACCACTGCTAAAAATTCCTTTTCGGTAGTAGCATAATTTCTTTGAGCACTATCTAGAGTCTTACTAGCATAATGGATAACATTTAATTTCTTATCAACTCTCTGTTGGAAATATGCCCTAGAGGCAATAATAAAAGTATTATTATAATATTTCCTTGTTCATGATAATTGTCTTTTATTCATGCTATAATTGTATTATCCGGAAATCGTAATACACATGTGAATACATAGACCACAATATGTCCCTAGTGAGCCTCTAGTTGACTAGCTCGTTGATCAAGAGATAGTCATGGTTTCCTGACTATGGACATTGGATGTCATTGATAACGGGATCACATCATTAGGAGAATGATGTGATGGACAAGACCCAATCCTAAGCATAGCACAAGATCGTGTAGTTCGTTTTGCTAGAGCTTTTCCAATGTCAAGTATCTCTTCCTTAGACCATGAGATCGTGTAACTCCCGGATACCGTAGGAGTGCTTTGGATGAACCAAACGTCACAACGTAACTGGGTGACTATAAAGGTGCATTACAGGTATCTCCGAAAGTGTCTGTTGGGTTGACATGGATCGAGACTGGGATTTGTCACTCCGTATGACGGAGAGGTATCACTGGGCCCACTCGGTAGTGCATCATCATATTGAGCTCAAAGTGACCAAGGTTTGGTCACGGGATCATGCATTACGGTACGAGTAAAGTGACTTGCCAGTAAAAAGATTGAACGAGGTATTGGGATACCGACGATCGAATCTCGGGCAAGTAAAATACCGATTGACAAAGGGAATTGTATACGGGGTTGTTTGAATCCTCGACATCGTGGTTCATCCGATGATATCATCGAGGAGCATGTGGGAGCCAACATGGGTATCCAGATCCCGCTATTGGTTATTGCCCGAGAGCCGTCTCGGTCATGTCTGCATGTCTCCCGAACCCGTAGGGTCTACACACTTAAGGTTCGGTGACGCTAGGGTTGTATGAATATGAGTATGCAGCAAACCGAATGTTGTTCGGATTCCCGGATGAGATCCCGGACGTCACGAGGAGTTCCGAAATGGTCCGGAGGTAAAGATTTATATATAGGAAGTCTTATTTTGGTCGCCGGAAAAGTTTCGCACGTTATCGGTATTGTACCAGGAGTGCCGAAAGGGGTCCGGGGGTCCACCGGGGGGGGTCCACCTGCCCCGGGGGGCCACATGGGCTGTAGGGGGTGTGCCTTGGCCTATATGGGCCAAGGGCACCAGCCCCAAGAGGCCCATGCGCCAAGGAGACTTGGGGAGGGGAGAGTCCTAAAGGGGGAAGGCACCTCCGAGGTGCCTTGGGGAGGATGGACTCCTCCCCCCCCCCTTGGCCGCACCCCTTCCTTGGAGGAAGGGGAAAGGCTGCGCCCTCCCCCCTCTCTTGCACCTATATAAAGGGAGGGGAGGGAGGGCTGGCCGCACCCATAAGCCCTGGCGCCTCCCTCCTCCCTGCAACACCTCCTCCTCCTCCCGTAATTGCTTAGCGAAGCCCTGCCGGAGTTCTGCTGCATCCACCACCACGCCGTCGTGCTGCTGGATCATCATCAACCTCTCCTTCCCCCTTGCTGGATAAAGAAGGAGGAGACTTCATCCGCTCCGTACGTGTGTTGAACGCGGAGGTGCTGTCCGTTCAGCACTAGGTCATCAGTGATCTGAATCACGACGAGTACGACTCCATCATCCCCGTTCCATTGAACGCTTCCGCACACGATCTACAAGTGGTATGTAGATGCAATCACTATCCCATGACTCGTTGCTAGATGAACTCATAGATGGATCTTGGTGAAACCGTAGGAAAAATTTTAATTTTCTGCAACGTTCCCCAACAGTGGCATCATGAGCTAGGTCTATGCGTAGTTCTCTATTGCACGAGTAGAACACAATTTGTTGTGGGCGTAGATGTTGTCAACTTTCTTGCCGCTACTAGTCTTATTTTGCTTCAGCGGTATTGTGGGATGAAGCGGCCCGGACCGACCTTACACGTACGCTTACGTGAGACTGGTTCCACCGACTGACATGCACTAGTTGCATAAGGTGGCTGGCGGGTGTCTGTCTCTCCCACTTTACTTGGAGCGGATTCGATGAAAAGGGTCCTTATGAAGGGTAAATAGAAGTTAACAAATCACGTTGTGGCTTTCACGTAGGTAAGAAAACGCTCTTGCTAGAACCCTATTGCAGCCACGTAAAACTTGCAACAACAATTAGAGGACGTCTAACTTGTTTTTGCAGCAAGTGTTTTGTGATATGATATGGCCAAAGTTGTGATGAATGATGAATGATATATGTGATGTATGAGATCATGTTCTTGTAATAGGAATCACGACTTGCATGTCGATGAGTATGACAACCGGCAGGAGCCATAGGAGTTGTCTTTATTTTCGTATGACCTGCGTGTCATTAAAGAACGCCATGTAAATTACTTTACTTTATTCCTAAAGGCGTTAGCCATAGAAGTAGAAGTAGTCGTTGGCGTGACAACTTCATGAAGACACGATGATGGAGATCATGATGATGGAGATCATGGTGTCATGCCGGTGACAGGATGATCATGGAGCCCCGAAGATGGTGATCAAAGGAGCTATATGATATTGGCCATATCATGTCACTACGATATAATTGCATGTGATGTTTATTATGTTTATGCATCTTGTTTACTTAGAATGACGGTAGTAAATAAGATGATCCCTCATAACAATTTCAAGAAAGTGTTCTCCCTAACTGTGCACCGTTGCTAAAGTTCGTCGTTTCGAAGCACCACGTGATGATCGGGTGTGATAGATCCTTACGTTCACATACAACGGGTGTAAGACAGTTTTACACATGCAATACACTTAGGTTAACTTGACGAGCCTAGCATGTACAAACATGGCCTCGGAACACAAGAGACCGAAAGGTCGAACATGAGTCGTATGGAAGATACGATCAACATGGAGATGTTCACCGATGATGACTAGTCCGTCTCACGTGATGATCGGACACGGCCTAGTCGACTCGGATCATGTAACACTTAGATGACTAGAGGGATGTCAAATCTGAGTGGGAGTTCATTAAATAATTTGATTAGATGAACTTTATCATCATGAACAATAGTCTAAAATCTTTGCAAAATGTCTTGTAGATCAAATGGCCAACGCTCATGTCACCATGAACTTCAACGCGTTCCTAGAGAAAACCAAGCTGAAAGATGATGGCAGCAACTATTCGGACTGGGTCCGGAACCTGAGGATCATCCTCATAGCTGCCAAGAAACAATATGTCCTAGAAGCACCGCTAGGTGATGCATCCATCCCAGAGAACCAAGACGTTATGAACGCTTGGCAGTCTCATGCTGATGATTACTCCCTCATTCAGTGCGGTATGCTTTACAGCTTAGAACCGGGGCTCCAAAAGCGTTTGAGCAACACGGAGCATATGAGATGTTCGAGGAGCTGAAACTAGTTTTCCAAGATCATGCCCGGGTCGAGAGATATGAAGTCTCCGACAAGTTCTACAGTTGTAAGATGGAGGAAAATAGTTCTGTCAGTGAGCACATACTCAAAATGTCTGGGTTGCACAACCGCCTGTCCCAGCTGGACATTAACCTCCCGGACGAGGCGGTCATTGACAGAATCCTTCAGTCGCTCCCACCAAGCTACAAGAGCTTTGTGATGAACTACAATATGCAGGGGATGGTGAAAACTATTCCTGAAGTATTTTCAATGCTGAAGTCAGCAGAGGTAGAAATCAAGAAGGAGCATCAAGTGTTGATGGTCAATAAAACCACTAAGTTCAAGAAGGGCAAGGGAAAGAAGAACTTCAAGAAGGACGGCAAGGATGTTGCCGCGCCCGATAAGCCAGTTGCCGGGAAGAAGTCAAAGAATGGACCCAAGCCTGAGACTGAGTGCTTTTATTGCAAAGGGAAGGGTCACTGGAAGCGGAACTGCCCCAAATACTTAGCAGACAAGAAGGCCGGCAACACTAAAGGTATATTTGATATACATGTAATTGATGTGTACCTTACCAGTACTCGTAGTAACTCCTGGGTATTTGATACCGGTGCCGTTGCTCATATATGTAACTCACAGCAGGAGCTGCGGAATAAACAGAGACTGGCAAAGGACGAGGTGACGATGCGCGTCGGGAATGGTTCCAAGGTCGATGTGATCGCCGTCGGTACGCTACCTCTACATTTACCTACGGGATTAGTTTTAAACCTCAATAATTGTTATTTCGTGCCAAGTTTGAGCATGAACATTGTATCAGGATCTCGTTTAATACGAGATGGCTACTCATTTAAATCCGAGAATAATGGTTGTTCTATTTATATGAGAGAAATGTTTTATGGTCATGCTCCGATGGTCGATGATTTATTCTTAATGAATCTCGAACGTAATGTTACACATGTTCATAGTGTGAATACCAAAAGATGTAAAGTTGATAACGATAGTCCCCCATACTTGTGGCACTGCCGCCTTGGTCACATTGGTGTCAAGCGCATGAAGAAGCTCCATGCTGATGGACTTTTAGAGTCTCTCGATTATGAATCATTTGACACATGCGAGCCATGCCTCATGGGCAAGATGACCAAGACTCCGTTCTCCGGAACAATGGAGCGAGCAACCAACTTATTGGAAATCATACATACCGATGTGTGCGGTCCAATGAGTGTTGAGGCTCGCGGAGGATATCGTTATGTTCTCACTCTCACTGATGACTTGAGTAGATATGGGTATGTCTACTTGATGAAACACAAGTCTGAGACCTTTGAAAAGTTCAAGGAATTTCAGAATGGAGTAGAGAATCAACGTGACCGAAAGATAAAATTCTTACGATCAGATTGTGGAGGAGAATATTTAAGTCACGAATTTGGTACACACTTAAGGAAATGTGGAATCATTTCACAACTCACGCCGCCTGGAACACCTCAGCGTAACGGTGTGTCCGAACGTCGTAATCGCACTCTATTAGATATGGTGCGATCTATGATGTCTCTTACTGATTTACCGCTATCATTTTGGGGATACGCTCTAGAGACAGCTACATTCACTTTAAATAGGGAACCGTCTAAATCCGTTGAGACGACACCGTATGAATTATGGTTTGGGAAGAAACCTAATATGTCGTTTCTAAAAGTTTGGGGATGCGATGCTTATGTCAAGAAACTTCAACCTGAAAAGCTCGAACCCAAGTCGGAAAAATGCATCTTCATAGGATACCCTAAGGAAACCATTGGGTATACCTTCTACCTTAGATCCGAAGGCAAGACCTTTGTTGCCAAGAACGGATCCTTTCTGGAAAAAGAGTTTCTCTCAAAAGGAGTAAGTGGGAGGAAAGTAGAACTCGATGAAGTACTACCTCTTGAACCGGAAAGTAGTGCAGCTCAGGAAAATGTTCCTGTGGTGCCTACACCGACTGGAGAGGAAGTTAATGATGATGATCAAGGTACTTCGGATGAAGTTGCTACTGAACTTCGTAGGTCCACTAGGACACGTTCCGCACTAGAGTGGTAAGGCAACCCTGTCCTGGAAATCATGTTGTTAGACAACGGTGAACCTTCGAACTATGAAGAAGTGATGGCGGGCCCAGATTCCAACAAATGGCTGGAAGCCATGCAATCCGAGATAGGATCCATGTATGAAAACAAAGTATGGACTTTGACAGACTTGCCGGATGATCGGCGAGCGATAGAAAACAAATGGATCTTTAAGAAGAAGACGGACGCGGATGGTAATGTTACCATCTATAAAGCTCGACTTGTCGCTAAGGGTTATCGACAAGTTCAAGGGATTGACTATGATGAGACTTTCTCTCCCGTAGCGAAGCTTAAGTCTGTCTGAATCATGTTAGCAATTGTCGCATACTATGATTATGAGATATGGCAGATGGACGTCAAAACGGCATTCCTTAACGGTTACCTTAAGGAAGAGCTGTATATGATGCAGCCGGAAGGTTTTGTCGATCCTAAGAATGCTAACAAGGTATGCAAGCTCCAGCGATCCATTTATGGGCTGGTGCAAGCATCTCGGAGTTGGAACATTCGCTTTGATGAGATGATCAAAGCGTTTGGGTTTATGCAGACTTATGGAGAAGCCTGCGTTTACAAGAAAGTGAGTGGGAGCTCTGTAGCATTTCTCATATTATATGTAGATGACATACTTTTGATGGGAAATGGTATAGAACTTTTGGACAGCATTAAGGCCTACTTGAATAAGAGTTTTTCAATGAAGGACCTTGGAGAAGCTGCTTACATATTAGGCATCAAAATCTATAGGGATAGATCGAGACGCCTCATAGGTCTTTCACAAAGCACATACCTTGATAAGATTTTGAAGAAGTTCAAAATGGATCAGTCCAAGAAAGGTTTCTTGCCTGTTTTGCAAGGTGTGAAATTGAGCTCGGCTCAATGCCCGACCACGGCAAAAGATAAAGAAGAGATGAGTGTCATCCCCTATGCCTCATCCATAGGATCTATTATGTATGCCATGTTGTGTACCAGACCTGATGTAAACCTTGCCATAAGTTTGGTAGGAAGGTACTAAAGTAATCCCGGCAAGGAACACTGGACAGTGGTCAAGAATATCCTGAAGTACCTGAAAAGGAAAAAGGACATGTTTCTCGTTTATGGATGTGACGAAGAGCTCGTCGTAAAGGGTTACGTCGACGCTAGCTTCGACACAGATCTGGATGACTCAAAGTCACAAACCGGATACGTGTATATGTTGAATGGTGGAGCAGTAAGCTGGTGCAGCTGCAAGCAGAGCGTCATGGCGGGATCTACATGTGAAGCGGAGTACGTGGCAGCCTCGGAGGCAGCACATGAAGCAATTTGGGTGAAGGAGTTCATCACCGACCTAGGAGTCATACCCAATGCGTCGGAGCCGATCAAACTCTTCTGTGACAACACTGGAGCTATTGCACTTGCCAAGGAGCCCAGGTTTCACAAGAAGACCAGGCACATCAAGCGTCGCTTCAACTCCATTCGTGAAAATGTTCAAGATGGGGACATAGAAATTTGTAAAGTGCATACGGATCTGAATGTCGCAGATCCGTTGACTAAACCTCTTCCGCGGGCAAAACATGATCAACACCAGAACTCTATGGGTGTTCGATTCATCACAATGTAACTAGATTATTGACTCTAGTGCAAGTGGGAGACTGTTGGAAATATGCCCTAGAGGCAATAATAAAAGTATTATTATAATATTTCCTTGTTCATGATAATTGTCTTTTATTCATGCTATAATTGTATTATCCGGAAATCGTAATACACGTGTGAATACATAGACCACAATATGTCCCTAGTGAGCCTCTAGTTGACTAGCTCGTTGATCAAGACATAGTCATGGTTTCCTGACTATGGACATTGGATGTCATTGATAACGGGATCACATCATTAGGAGAATGATGTGATGGACAAGACCCAATCCTAAGCATAGCACAAGATCGTGTAGTTCGTTTTGCTAGAGCTTTTCCAATGTCAAGTATCTCTTCCTTAGACCATGAGATCGTGTAACTCCCGATACCGTAGGAGTGCTTTGGGTGGACCAAACGTCACAACGTAACTGGGTGACTATAAAGGTGCATTACAGGTATCTCCGAAAGTGTCTATTGGGTTGACACGGATCGAGACTGGGATTTGTCACTCCGTATGATGGAGAGGTATCACTGGGCCCACTCAGTAGTGCATCATCATAATGAGCTCAAAGTGACCAAGGTTTGGTCATGGGATCATGCATTACGGTACGAGTAAAGTGACTTGACGGTAACGAGATTGAACGAGGTATTGGGATACCGACGATCGAATCTCGGGCAAGTAAAATACCAATTGACAAAGGGAATTGTATACGGGGTTGTTTGAATCCTCGATATCGTGGTTCATCCGATGATATCATCGAGGAGCATGTGGGAGCCAACATGGGTATCCAGATCCCGCTATTGGTTATTGCCCGAGAGCCATCTCGGTCATGTCTGCATGTCTCCCGAACCCGTAGGGTCTACACACTTAAGGTTCGGTGACACTAGGGTTGTATGAATATGAGTATGCAGCAAACCGAATGTTGTTCGGAGTCCCGGATGAGAACCCAGACGTCACTAGGAGTTCCGAAATGGTCCGGAGGTAAAGATTTATATATAGGAAGTCTTATTTTGGTCGCCGTAAAAGTTTCACATGTTATCGGTATTGTACCGGGAGTGCCGAAAGGGGTCCGGGGGTCCACCTGCCCCGGGGGGCCACATGGGCTGTAGGGGGTGCGCCTTGGCCTATATGGGCCAAGGGCACCAGCCCCAAGAGGCCCATGCGCCAAGGATACTTGGGGAGGGGAGAGTCCTAAAGGGGGAAGGCACCTCCGAGGTGCCTTGGGGAGGATGGACTCCTCCCCCCACCCCTTGGCCGCACCCCTTCGTTGGAGGAAGGGGCAAGGCTGCACCCTCCCCCCTCTCTTGCACCTATATAAAGGGAGGGGAGGGAGGGGTGGCCGCACCCATAAGCCCTGGCGCCTCCCTCCTCCCTGCAACACCTCCTCCTCCTCCTCCCGTAGTTGCTTAGCGAAGCCCTGCCGGAGTTCTGCTGCATCCACCACCACGCCGTCGTGCTGCTGGATCATCATCAACCTCTCCTTCCCCCTTGCTGGATCAAGGAGGAGACGTCATCCGCTCCGTACGTGTGTTGAACGAGGAGGTGTTGTCCGTTCAGCACTAGGTCATCAGTGATCTGAATCACGGCGAGTACGACTCCATCATCCCCGTTCCATTGAACGCTTCCGCACGTGATCTACAAGTGGTATGTAGATGCAATCACTCTCCCATGACTCGTTGCTAGATGAACTCATAGATGGATCTTGGTGAAACCGTAGGAAAAATTTTAATTTTTTGCAACGTTCCCCAACACTCTCTGCCCTAGAACAGCACCTATAACATAATCACTAGCATCACACATAATTTCAAAGGGTAAATTCCAATCAGGTGGCTGAACAACAGGTGCAGAGACTAGTGCGTTCTTAAGTATTTCAAATGCTTCTACACAATCATCATCAAAGACAACGGTACATCTTTTTGTAATAAATTAGTCAGAGGCCGAGAGATTTTTGAGAAGTCCTTAATGAACCTCCTATAAAATCCGACATGACCAAGGAAACTTCTTATACCATTGATGTACTTTGGATATGGCATCTTTTCAATAGCATCAACCTTGGCTTTATCAACTTCAATACCTCTTTCAGAAACTTTGTGCCCCAAGACAATACCTTCATTAACCATAGAGTGGCACTTTTCCCAATTCAAAATAAGATTAGTTTCTTCACATCTCTGCAAAACTCGATCAAGATTGCTTAAGTAATCATCAAAAGAGGAACCATATACGGAAAAGTCATCCATGAAAACCTCACAAATCTTTTCGCAGAAGTCAGAGAATATAGCCATCATGCATCTTTGAAAGGTAGCAGGTGCATTACATAAACCAAAAGGCATACGTCTATAAGAAAAAGTACCAAAAGGGCATGTAAAAGTAGTCTTTGATTGATCTTTAGCCGACACAGGTATTTGAGAGAAACTAGAATAACCATCTAGAAAGCAATAATGTGTATGTTTGCATAGTCTTTCTAGCATTTGATCAATAAAAGGTAAAGGGTAATGATCTTTCTTAGTATGCTTATTTAATTTACGGAAATCAATTACCATCCTATAACCTGTGATAATTCTTTGAGGGATCAATTCATCTTTATCATTAGGGACAACTGTAATACCTCCCTTCTTAGGGACACAATGGACAGGACTTACCCACTGACTATCAGCAACGGGATAAATTATACTTGCCTCCAGAAGCTTGAGTATTTCTTTTCTTACAACTTCTTTCATTTTAGGATTCAAACGTCGTTGAGGATCACAAACTGGTTTGGCATCAGGTTCCAAATTTATTTTATGTTGACATAGAGTGGGACTAATGCCCTTAAGATCATCCAGAGTATATCCAATAGCAGCACGGTGCTTCTTCAGGGTTTTCAATAATCTTTCCTCTTCATGCTCTGAAAGGTTAGCGCTAATAATGACAGGATATATTTTCTTTTCATCAAGATAAGCATATTTAAGATTATCAGGCAACGGTTTAAGCTCAAATACGGGATCACCCTTGGGTGGAGGGGGGTCCCCTAGGATTTCAACAGGCAAATTGTGTTGTAGAATAGGTTCCTGTTTAAACAATACTTCATCTATTTCCCTTCTTTCATTCATGAACATATCATTTTCATGGTCTAGCAAGTAGTGTTCTAAAGGATCACTAGGAGGTACAGCAATAGAAGAAAGACCAATAATTTCATCCTTACTAGGCAATTCTTCCTCACGATGTTGTTTACTAAATTTAGAGAAATTAAACTCATGAACCATATCATCCAAGCCAACAGTAACAACATTCTTTTTGCAATCTATCGTAGCATTAACAGTACGCAAGAAGGGTCTACCAAATATAATGGGACAAAAGCTATCTTGTGGAGAACCAAGAAAAAGAAAATCAGTAGGATATTTGCTTTTCCCACACAAGACTTCAACATCTCTAACAATTCCCAATGGAGATATAGTATCTCTATTTGCAAGTTTAATTGTAACATCAATTTCTTCTGACTCAGCAGGTGTAATATCATGCATAATTTCTTTGTATAAGTCAATGGGTATAACACTAGCACTAGCACCCATATCACACAAGGCATGATAACAATGATCTCCTATTTTAACAGAAATAACAGGCACGCCTACCACAGGTCTATGTTTATCTTTAACACAAGGTTTAGCAATTCTAGCAGTTTCACCCTGGCATTGAATAACATGCCCATCGATATTATCAGACAAGAGATCTTTAACAATGGAAATATTAGGTTCTACTTTGACTTGTTCAGGAGGTGTATAAGTCCTAATATTGCTTTTACGAACAACAGTTGAAGCTTTAGCATGATCCTTCATTCTAAAAGGTAAAGGGGGGTTTTCAACATAAGAAGTAGGAACAATAGGATCATTATAAGTGACAATCTTTTCTTCAACTTTGATAGGTGCAGCTACTTTTACTTCTATGGGAGGATGACATTTAAACCACTTCTCCTTGGGGAGATCAACATAAGTAGCAAAAGATTCACAGAAAGAAGCTACTATATCAGAGTCAAGTCCATATTTAGTGCTAAACTTACGGAAAATATCGGTATCCATAAAAGATTTAACACAATCAAACTTAGGTGTCATACCTGACTCCTTACCTTCTCGAGGTCCCAATCTTCAGAGTTGCGTTTAATTCTATCCAATAAATTCCATCCAAATTCAATAGGCTTCATCATAAAAGAGCCAGCACAAGAAGTATCAAGCATGGTGCGATTGTTATCAGAAAGCCAAGCATAAAAATTCTGGAGAATTGTCAATTTTGAGAGCTCATGATTGGGGCATGAATATAACATTGATTTAAGCCTCCCCCAATCTTGAGCGGTGCTTTCTCCTTCGCGAGGTCAAAAATTATATATATAATTGCGATCACGATGAACAAGATGCATAGGGTAATACTTTTGATGAAATTCCAATTTCACTCTTTTATAGTTCCATGATCTCGTATCATCACATAGCCTATACCATGTCAATGCGTCTCCCTCAAAAGATAAAGGGAAAGCCTTCTTCTTAACAACATCATCGGGTATACCTGCAATGTAACACCCCAAAATTCTAAATTTTTGGAATGTTATAATAAATAGATAGTTATGATTGATTATTTGTTTGTTGGGTGATTGATTGAGTGAAATTTGAAGCTTTTTGAAAGTTAAATGAGAGGGAATAAAAGGACTTTCCCAAACTTCCTTTTTGCATTCGTGATCTCCGTGAATTCAAATTCTTTTCACCACAAAACCCTGGAGAGAAGATGACATGACTTCTTCCATTTATTTAAATGACAAGGGGTGTTAAAAATATTTTAATTCCATTTGAGAATATTCCCAATTCTGAAACTTTATGCAAATCAATGATTTTCACGAGCGAGGATAAAATGACTTCTTCAAAACATATGAAATATGAGTTGGGAGTTTCAAAGGATCAAATTCGAAGTCCTTTTAGAATTATTTTTCAATTTGGAGTTATTTGGATTTTATTCAAATTATTTTTCTCCAAAAATAAAATACATGGAAAATAGGGTAACATGATTCCCTACATCAGAAAATTGAAGATAAATAAATTTGGAGTCATTTTGGTATTTTTAAAATGATTTTTATTTGATTTTAGAAGGGCAGTAGCACTCCTTGATTTATTCAAAATTGTGTGTATTTTATATGATGTTAGTAAAATGCTCATGCTGTAGGATATCTTTTTCTGAAAATTATGATATATAATATGCCTATATAAAATTCTATTTTGGTTTTATTTATTCAGATTTCCTTTTCTGTTTCTAAAAAAAACTGCGCGTGCGCCTGGGACTAACTGTCGCCCACGCGCGCAGCATAGTAGCATGGGCGCTCCTTTGTTTTTTTTTTCTTTTTCCCTCCTCCTAAATGGCCCAGGCCCAGCCAGCTTTTCCCTTCTTCTTTTTTCTTCTTCCTTCGTTGAAAAACAAAGAACATGTACAGGCGCGCGGCCTGGCCGAAGTCTTAGCCCAATACGCATGACTTTTTTTGAAATTTATCTGCGTATGTATACGTTTAGTTCACATTGCCTAACTTTTGACTCCTAAGCCTTTTTTCCACCAATAAATATAGACCCGTAGAGCCTCCAAAAATCATCCGATTCGGGTTAAATCAATATTTTGGTTTGACTAGATTCCGTAAAGAAAAATATTTTTCTCCTATTCGGCGCAACTTCTGTAAATTGCCTTCTCTCTCTGAAGTTATCTTTTCTCTATCTTATAAAGGTATATTTCTTTGTATTTTTTCCATAGCTTATATTTCTTTCGTAAAACAGCTTGGCTCTGATTTTTCAAATAGTCATAACTTTTTACTCGTTCATCCAAATTAGATAAAACCAGCGCATATAGTTTCGTCTTGTTTTCACCTATCCAGTTAACCTGTCACGTCAACTTTTTGAAATTTTCAAATTTTGAAATTTGTTCAAATTCATATTCAAAATTCTTTGTTCATAACTTGAGTTCCGTAACTCTGTTTGAGTTGATTCTTTTTACAAAGTGAAGCTCTTGACCTAAACTTTTTGATAAGGCCAAATTCACATAATTTTGGTACTGTTAGAAATTGTTTTATGTTGCAAGAGTTATTTGCTTGGTTTTGATGTTTTCTGAATTGTTTTCTTCGTTCTTTCCGATCTTTTGAGTGATTGCTTATGTGTGGTTACTATTGCTTGCTTACGATAGATTGACCGAGTGTGACGAGTAGAACTATCAAGAGTTTTGAGTGCGAATCATCTTCATCAACATTGCAGGCAAGTTCACACTTTGATCATATACTTTTCATACCCAGTTTTTATGCATAGATCAATCGTCAAACATTGTATGATTAGGATCTAATTAAATTGTGGGTTTTGGGAAGTAGTTGAGGTAGTACCTATTACCTGATTTATTATCCAACCCTTGGAAGTTACTTCTACGTTTGCTTATTATGTCATGCTATGCTTGTAGACGTGGATTGGGTTTGAGTGAATATCCATGACAGATGTGAGATTGTTAATTAATGGTTTATCTAAGGTGGCAACTTAAACACACATCTGGATGGATTGAGGTACCTGGCTATTCGAGGATTTGCCTATCTAGGCACCTGGGTAGACAGGATTTGCCTGTTTTTTTATGGACCGCCACCTAGGCTCAAAGGGATCATAAGATTATTCATGCTAGAAACTTCCGTGTGCAGCCACATGCTACTATGGGCTCTAGCATAGTTGATTAAGTCGTGCGAACTCTTACAGTGGTAGACTAGCAGATGTAGGGGTTGTAGGTTGGTATGGTCTACCCATTCGTAAGGTGTTAGCGCTTCTGAAAGACTATGTCTCGGTCATCCGTTTCTCAAACACCATGTAGTGCGAGAAATCAAACGGATGAGATCGAGTCTTGTGGGCAAAGTGCACAAACCTCTACAGAGTGTACAAACTAATCATGATTAGCCGTGTCCCCGGTTATGGACGTTTTGAGTGTCTAGTTCTTGGATTATCCTGTTGATCTCATCATGTTACTTTAATTAATTTTGTTGTGTTTTAATGATGATGATTAATTGGGATTGAGAATGCTGTCAACCATTTTCAATGTTTAACCACCACCATGATAGTTACATAAATTTATTCCTTCGTAGTAGGGAAAAATTGGCTTGACGCAAAACCTTATAACCATAGAGCTTTTCCACCAGCCATATATGCATGTAGTGATAGCCATATTTCAGCATTGCTCTACAGTGTGAATTTGCCAGTACATTCAATGTACTGACCCTTTGTGGCTGCAACGTCTCATGTTGCAGGATCTTACGATGAGTAAGTGATATGTTAGGGTTACGATTTCTACACTCAACTTTGCCGTTGGTGTTGATGGGAATCCACAACCTTGTTACTTCCGCTATTTGGATTTGAGGTAATAGTATTTACGTTACTTTATACATGTGATTTACCTCTGTTATAAATCCTCGAGTACTGTGTGTATCAGCATACCGATCCAGGGATGACACTTAAGCACAGAGACTTGATCCATTCGGGTCGGGTCACTACAAGATGGTATCAGAGCACATGTTGACTGTAGTACGTGACCCTAGAAACTGGCAAGCCCATAGAAAGATTTTTCTCTACAACTTTCTTTTCAAAAGAATCTTTTACATCTCTTCTCTTCTGAGCTTATTCAAATATTCCCTTTTAGTGAGACCATACCCCTTTTCCCTTTTGACCAGTTGAAGATTCGACTGATGAGACTACTCCAAGAAAGACAAGATATCGAACAACCAAGACCATTTCAGAATAAAGATTGTTTTCCCGAGCATTTGTTATAATTGGAACTGCAATGGTTGAAGACTCCGAAGACTAGGAGAATTTGAAGGCTTGAAGAATTTCCAGATTTGTATGACCTAGGAAGGCACCGCTTATGGAATTTGACAGACTATGGAAGTTATCAATACCCGAGATCAAGGTGTATTGGAGTAAGACCGGAACATGGAGAGTTAGAAACTCAAAGTTTTGTCAAGGAAACCCCAATGCAGGAGATATCAACTATGGAATGATAGCTCATGACAGAGACATAGTCATAAACATGGATATCCATGATGCTATCTCTCGCTCATGTTATTGTTACTGTGAGGTGTTAAGCACGCATCTTTCAGAAGAATTGGATGACAAGAAGGCTGATGGAGCACCTATCAGCAAGACGAAGTTTTTACCTTAGCTAGTGTATCGCCAGGATCTGGAGTGTTACATCAAGAAGTTTAGGGTGGATCTGCAGGAAGCCGTATTTGACAAGGAAGTAGTCATGAAGAACCCAGGTCCTAGAAGATTAAAATAGCCAAGCAGGAGGAGCTAAACCTCGAGATACCGGAGATTTGTCAGGAACTGAAGGATAGTAGGATCATGGTTCATGTCGAGGTTGATGAAATCCAGAAGTTGGAACGTAACTCAAGAAATATTGAAGGACGCCACAAGAGACTTCGCGTCAACAGAGATGATCTGGCAAAAGAACTTGAGAAAGACAAGCACGATCGGAAGAAGCCATTGGAGGCATGAACAAGACTGGAAGAGTTTGATGACTTTGAAGATTTATTGACCTTTAGAAGACCAAATCCATGTATATACTTACGTTAGATGCGACGATTGTGAGCTGTCATTTGTTTGATGTTTTTCCTACAGCCGCAATAAAATCCGTCTTTTCAAAACTTTTGTTTGTATTGTGTGTATCCCTCTCTATCTCTCTTGTCCCACCCCAAACCCCTGGACCCAATAGAGGATGAATGGAGATGAGCATGTATTGTCTGTATCAATGAGTCAATTGGAGACAGACCGATGGATTCAGAACATGGAGGATCGCATGGAGAATAACCCTATAGTCAGAAAGGATATGGCCCAGCATGCTCTTCCATTCTTTTTAAAAGGTGCTGCTACCTGGTGGAGGATGTACCAAACCATCAATGGATGGCAAGGAGTAACCGTTTGGGAAGAATTTAAGTGGACTTTGTTAAAGTCTTGACTAGTGTCCCAGAAGTTGAAGCCTTATGGAAATGATATGGAGAAAGTGCATGCAAGCTTTGTGGAGAAATAGGACACAACCATAAAGAACACCGGGATGAATACCCTCATAAGCAGAGGATTACCAAAGGAGTTAGCCGAGGATCTCAGGGAACTTCGGTTGGAGATTGTTCCCAAAGGTTTTGTTGCAGCAATGGAAGTTCAGTCTACATTGTTGGGAAAGATCCGTGAAGCTCAGAAGGATGACAAAGAGATTGTTGAGGTAAAAGAGAAAATGAGCAAAGGAAAGGCCAAAGGTTTTCGTAAGGATGAGCACGACACCTTATGGTTTGAGGATAGTGTATACGTACCCAATAATGCATAGATCAGGAAGTTAATACTTCAGGAGGCTCATGACTCACCATACTCGATTCACCCTGGAAACACCAAGATGTATTTGGATTTGAAGGAGCGTTTCTGGTGGACTGGTATGAAGGAGGATATTGCGGAGTATGTAGTCATAGGTGATGTATGCTAGAGAGTAAAGGTAGAGCATCAGAAGCCTGTCGGATTACTACAGCCTATGTCGATAACCGAATGGAAGCAGGATAAGCTTGGCATGGATTTCATTACCAGATTTCCCAGAACCTGATCGGGATATGATTCTATCTGTGTAGTAGTTGATTCGCTTGACCAAAGTGGCTCACTTTATCGCAGTGAAACCACCTATACAAGTGCGAAGTTGGCCAAGATATATATGACCAGGACCGTATGTCTGCATGGAGTTCCGAGGACCATCGTATCAGATAGAGGAACACAGTTTACCTCAAAGTTTTGGAATCAGCTGCACCGTACTTTGGGTACAAGGCTAGAGTTCAGTACAGCCTTTCATCCGCAGACAGATGGATAGACCGAGAGAGTCAATCAGATTCTGGAGGACATGTTGAGAACGTGTGCGCTAGATTATGGATCTAGTAGGGATGATAATCTACCTTACGCGGAGTTCTCATTCAATAACAGCTACCAAGTCAGTTTGAAGATGGCCCCTTTTGAAGCTTTGTATGGGAGAAGGAGCCAGACACCGTTGATGTGGGATGAAGTTGGAGACCGTCAGTTGTTTGGACCAAATGTGATGAAGGAGTCAGAAGAGAATGTTAAGTTGATTCGAGATAGACTGAAGGTAGCTCAGTCCAGGCAGAAGAGTTATGCAGACTCAAAAACGCAAGGAGGTAGTCCATGAAATTGGAGACAAAGCATGTATTCGTGTGTCACCTTTGCGAGGAATTAAACGATTTGGAGTTAAGGGAAAGTTAGCCCCGAGATTTGTAGGACCATACCGAGTTTTGGAGCGTATGGGAGCAGTGGCCAACAAGTTGGAGTCACCCGAAGGACTGTCAGGAGTTCATGATGTGTTTCACATTTCCCAGTTGAAGAAGTGCCATGCAGAGATGGCCAATATTCCCCTATAAGGACGCTTGACCCTGGAAAGGATAATGATGTCACACGAAGTGAAGTATGGACTTCATAAATATAAGTTTTTATCTCGGTATGTGGGATATCCCACGAGGATGAAGAGATGAATTACTATTGGATATAAAGGAGGTATGATGTTGGAAATATGGATCAATGGAAATTTCATGATGAGTCTGAGTAATCACGTCTCAGTTTGGTACAAATAGAAGGAAGAAAGACATTACAATTGGATGGATTTTAAGTATGCTAGGAAGCTAGAAGTTGAATGTTGGAATAACGATCAGTCGCCCGCGATGATGAGTTCAAGGTTTACAAGTGATGAGATGGGCCATAACCCACAGGGCCCAGGACCTGCCAAGAAGCAAGCACACTCTTGCTGAAGGAAAAACCCTGGAAGAAGTTATGATTTTATCGACAGACGATCCTATAGGAGTTTACGCAAAACCTGAGAGTTGTTAAGGAACGATAGATGTTTGTTTGGCTTGCAGAATCAATGGATTTATCCGAACTTGGTTCGTCGACAAGAGAAATTCTGCAATGCTTGTGAGGATGACCGAGTGTTAGAATGCGAGATTCGCTGAACCATGTACAAGGTAATGATTTGGGTGCGGGATGGATTGATCACCATACCGACTTACTCTTATTATTCGCTTTGCTATATGGGATGGTAAATCTGAGTGACCTACCTATAGTAGAGTGACGACGGTCAAAACCTTGTTTAAACCTTAGAATGGTATAAGAATTTTTTCCCTTGTACAAGGCAGCTTTTGCCAACCGTAGGTTATACGGTGAGGATCAACCCAGACCCATTTCCTGCAGGAGAAACCATAAATTGATGACCACCATGAGATATCGATAGTTGTTTAGAATTGGCGCTAGACCCGTTAGCTAAGAGGACCCAGTTTCGGGATAACCTTACCAAGAGGAAAGGACAAAAGAATTGAGGAAAAGGTTATGCCACTACCGGAAGAGCCCAGAGAAGGAATTATCCTTACGATTTGGAAAGACCGACACTCTCAACGATAAGGATGGAGTATATGAGTTTTGAAGGAACCATAACCATGCTTCTAAGGGTGGTAGCACCCGAGACCCCGGAGACGATCGATGGATTTTTGAGAAGACCCCAAACCTAACCTATTTCTTGCTAGCCTCTCCGAATCTCGAGGACGAGATTCCTTTTAAGGGTGGTAGGTTTGTAACATCCCAAAATTCTAAATTTTTGGAATGTTATAATAAATAGATAGTTATGATTGATTGTTTGTTTGTTGGGTGATTGATTGAGTGAAATTTGAAGCTTTTTGAAAGTTAAATGAGAGGGAATAAAAGGACTTTCCCAAACTTTCTTTTTGCATTCGTGATCTCCGTGAATTCAAATTCTTTTCACCACAAAACCCTGGAGAGAAGATGACATGACTTCTTCCATTTATTTAAATGACAAGGGTTGTTGAAAATATTTGAATTTCATTTGAGAATATTCCCAATTCTGAAACTTTATGCAACTCAATGATTTTCACGAGCGAGGATAAAATGACTTCTTCAAAACATATGAAATATGAGTTGGGAGTTTCAAAGGATCAAATTCGAAGTCCATTTGGAATTATTTTTCAATTTGGAGTTATTTGGATTTTATTCAAATTACTTTTCTCCAAAAATAAAATACATGGAAAATAGGGTAACATGATTCCCTACATCAGAAAATTGGAGATAAATAAATTTGGAGTCATTTTGGAATTTTTAAAATGATTTTTATTTGATTTTAGAAGGGCAGTAGCACTCCTTGATTTATTCAGAATTGTGTGTACTTTATTCGATGGTAGGAAAATGTTCACGCTGTAGAAAAACTTTTTCTGAAAGTTTTGATATATAATATGCCTATATAAAATTCTATTTTGATTTTATTTATTAAGATTTCCTTTTCTGTTTCTAAAAAAAACTGCGAGTGCGCCTGGGACTAACTGTCGCCCACGCGCGGAGCATAGTAGCATGGGCGCTCCTTTGTTTTTTTTCCCTCCTCCTAAATGGGCCAGGCTCAGCCAGCTTTTCCCTTCTTTTTTTTTCTTCTTCCTTCATTGAAAAAGAAACAACACATACACGCACGCGGCCTGGCCGAAGTCTTAGCCCAATACGCATCACTTTTTTTGAAATTTATCTGTGTATGTATATGTTTAGTCCCACATTGTCTAGCTTTTGATCCCTAAGCCTCTTTTCCACCAATAAATATAGACCCGTAGAGCCTCCAAAAATCATCCGATTCGGGTTAAATCAATATTTTGGTTTGACTAGATTCCTTAAAGAAAAATATTTTTCTCCTATCCGGCGCGACTTCTGTAAATTGTCTTCTCTCTCCGAAGTTATCTTTTCTCTACCTTATAAAGGTATATTTCTTTGCATTTTTTTCAATAGCTTATTTTTCTTTCGTAAAACAGCTTGGTCCTGATTTTTCAAATAGGCATAATTTTTTACTCGTTCATCCAAATTAGATAAAACCAGCACCTATAGTTTCGTCTGTTTTCACCTATCCAGTTAACCTGTCATGTCAACTTTTTGAAACTTCCAAATTTCGAAATTTGTTCAGATTCATATTCAAACTTCTTTTGTTCATAACTTGAGTTCTGTAACTCCGTTTGAGTTGATTCTTTTTGCAAAGCGAAGCTCTTGACCTAAACTTTCTGATAAGGCCAAATTCACATAATTTTGGTACTGCTAGAAATTGTTTTATGTTGCAATAGTTATTTGCTTGGTTTTGATGTTTTCCGAATTGTTTTCTTTGTTCTTTTTGATCTTTTGAGTGATTGCTTATGTGTGGTTACTATTGCTTGCTTACGATAGATTGACCGGAGTGTGACGAGTAGAACAATCAAGAGTTTTGAGTGCGAATCATCTTCATCAACATTGCAGGCAAGTTCACACTTTGATCATATACTTTTCATACCCAGTTTTTATGCATTAGATCAATCCTCAAACATTGCATGATTAGGATCTAATTAAATTGTGGGTTTTGGGAAGTAGTTGAGGTAGTACCTATTACCTGATTTGTTATCCAACCCTTGGGAGTTACTTCTACGTTTGCTTATTATGTCATGCTATGCTCGTAGACGTGGATTGGGTTTGAGTGAATATCCATGACAGATGTGAGATTGTTAATTAATGGTTTATCTAAGGTGGCAACTTAAACACACATCTGGGTGGATTGAGGTACCTGGCTATTCCAGGATTTACCTATCTAGGCACCTGGGTAGACAGGATTTGCCTGTTTTTTTTATGGACCGCCACCCAGGCTCAAAGGGATCATAAGATTATTCATGCTAGAAACTTCCGTGTGCAGCCACATGCTACTATGGCTCTAGCATAGTTGATTAAGTCGTGCGAACTCTTACAATGGTAGACTAGCAGATGTAGGGGTTGTAGGTTGGTACGGTCTACCCATTCGTAAGGTGCTAGCGCTTCTGAAAGATTATGTCTCGGTCATCCGTTTCTCAAACACCATGTAGTGCGAGAAATCAAATGAATGAGATCGAGTCTTGTGGGCAAAGTGCACAAACCTCTGCAGAGTGTACAAACTAATCATGATTAGCCGTGTCCCCGGTTATGGACGTTTTGAGTATCTAGTTCTTGGATTATCCTGTTGATCTCATCATGTTACTTTAATTAATTTTGTTGGGTTAACCATTTTCAATGCTGTCAACCATTGAGATTGAGAATGCTGTCAACCATTTTCAATGTTTAACCACCTCCATGATAGTTAAATAAATTTATTCCTTTGTAGTAGGAAAAAATTGGCTTGACGCAAAACCTTATAACCATAGAGCTTTTCACCAGCCATATATGCATGTAGTGATAGCCATATTTCAGCATTGCTCTACAGTGTGAATTTGCCAGTACATTCAATGTACTGACCCTTTGTGGCTGCAACGTCTCATGTTGCAGGATCTTACGACAAGTAAGTGATACGTTAGGGTTACGATTTCTACACTCAACTTTGCCGTTGGTGTTGATGGGAATCCACAACCTTGTTACTTCCGCTATTTGGGTTTGAGGTAATAGTATTTACGTTACTTTATACATGTGATTTACCTCTGTTATAAATCCTCGAGTACAGTGTGTGTCAGCATACCGATCCAGGGATGACACTTAAGCACAGAGACTTGATCCATTCGGGTCGGGTCGCTACAAGATGGTATCAGAGCACATGTTGACTGTAGTACGTGACCCTAGAAACTGGCAAAAGAAATGTGTAGCAACAAAACGCTTAGCATCCCATCTCATCCTAAATTGGCCAGGCCCAGCGAGCAACAAAACGCTCAACATCCCATCTCATCTCTGGCCAAAAGAAATCTGTAGCAAGTACGTCCTCCGTCTTCTTCACTCCAAAGTGTCCCATTAATCCTCCTCCATGCGCCTCCTGCAACAACAAAAGACGAACAGAGCTAGCAGGAATGGATAGCTTGTTAGCACGGAACACAAAGCCATCATTAATAACAAACTTGTTCCATGTTCTTCCTTCTTTACAATTCTGCATTACATCTTTAAAATCAGCATCATGCACATATTGATCTTTGATGGTCTCCAAACCAAATATTTTGAAGTCAAGTTGTGAAAGCATAGTATAGCGACAAGACAAAGCATCAGCAATAACATTTTCTTTACCCTTCTTGTGTTTAATGTCATAAGGGAAAGTCTCAATGAATTCCACCCATTTAGCATGTCTACGATTCAGTTTAGCTTGACTTTTAATATGTTTCAAATATTCATGATCAGAATGTATAACAAATTCTTTGGGCATAAATAATGTTGCCATGTCTCTAAAGTCCAAACAAGAGCATGTAATTCTTCATCATAAGTAGAATAGTTTAGACTAGGCCCGATCAATTTTTCAGAAAAGTGTGCAACAGGTTTGCCATCTTGTAAGAACACACCTCCTAATCCAATTCCACTAGCATCACATTCAAGCTCAGAAGTCTTATTAAAATCAGGAAGTTGGAGTAAAGGAGCATGTGTCAACTTATCTTTCAATACCGTGAAGGCTTCTTCCTGTGCAGTACCCAAAACAAAAGGCACATCCTTCTTTGTAAGCTCGTTGAGAGGTGCAGCAATGGTGCTAAAATCTCTCACAAAACGCCTATAGAAACCAGCGAGTCCTAGAAAACTCCTCACTTGTGTGACCGTTTTGGGTTGCGGCCAACTCTCAATAGCTTCAATCTTGGCTTTATCAACTTCAATTCCCTGTGGAGTAACAACATAGCCAAGAAAAAATACTCGGTCGGTGCAAAAGGTGCACTTCCCAAGGTTACCAAACAAACGTGCATCACGAAGAGCAATAAAAACAACACGTAAATGTTCCAAATGTTCTTCCAAAGATTTGCTATAAATCAGTATATCATCAAAATAGACTACCACAAATCATCCAATGAAAGCACGTAAAACTTCGTTCATTAGTCTGATGAAAGTACTAGGTGCATTAGTTAACCCAAAAGGCATGACTAACCACTCATATAAACCAAAGTTAGTTTTAAAAGCTGTTTTCCATTCATCTCCCAATTTCATACGAATTTGATGGTATCCACTACGCAAATTAATTTTGGAGAATATTGTAGAGCCACTCAATTGATCAAGCATATCATCTAGCCTAGGAATAGGATGATGATAACGAATAGTAATATTATTAATGCCTCTACAATCAACACACATATGCGACGTACCATCCTTTTTAGGCACTAGTATAATAGGAACAACACAAGGACTAAGAGATTCGCGTATATAACCTTTGTCGAGCAGCTCCTGTACTTGACGCATAATCTCCTTCGTCTCCTCTGGATTTGCACGGTATGGTGCATGGTTGGGTAGCGATGAACCGGGAATTAAGTGAATTTGATGCTCAATCCCTCGAATAGGTGGTAATCCCGGTGGCACGTCTTGTGGGAAGACGTCAGCGAACTCCTGCAAAATGTTAGTGACAGCAGGGGGCAAAGAGGAAGGCACGTCCTCGAATGAAAATAATGCCTCTTTGCACACAAAAGCATAGCAAACAGATTTGCTAAAATCTAGCTCATTAATATCAGATTTGGTGGCAAGTAAACATGCACTTTTCAATTTAATTTCACAAGCAACAGTAGATGGTTTATTATTAGGCTTCATTTGTTGCTCAAATTCTTTTGCCACAATATGATTTTCACTCTTATTTTTCTCCTGTTTTGCTTTATTAGCTCTATTAATATCATCTTTCAAAATGGAATCAGGAGTCATAGGAAGCAAAGTAATATTTTTATCCTTATGAACAAGAGTATACTGATTGTTTCTACCATGGTGTACATAATTTTTATCAAATTGCCATGGTCTACCAAGTAATAAGGAACATGCTTGCATAGGTACCACATCACAATCAACATAATCAGCATATGTAGAGATACTAAAATGCACCCGAACAGTACGTGTTACCTTAACCTTGCCGCTGTTGTTGAACCATTGGATGTAGTAAGGATGTGGATGTGGTCTTGTGGTGAGACATAGCTTCTCCACCATCTCCATGCTAGCCAAGTTGTTGCAGCTCCCTCCATCTATGATGACGCGAATAGAACGTTCCTTCACAACTCTCTTTGTATGGAAAAAATTATGCCTCTGATTTTGCTCAGCTTGTGTAACCTGCACACTCAAAACACGTTGAGCAACTAAACATTCATACCTGTCGGCATCTTCAGCAGCCATGTATTACGTCTCATGATCAGAATCATCTCCACCGTGTTCTTCATGTGTAATAAGAGCCAAAGTCTCCTCATCATAGTCACTAGCGGACTCATACCCACCATCCTCAGTAGCAATCATCACACCCTGAGATTTGCATTCTCTCGCAAAATGTCCTCTTCCCTTACAACGACGACAAATAATATCACTTGTGTGCCCCGTTGACGCCATGGAAGAAGAAGAGCTCTGTGCAGGCCCGACAGGTGTGCTCTTAGCAGATAGTGGTGGTTGTGCCTGCTTTCTTGTATCACGGTTGGAGGTGGCACCTGAAGGAGGTGATGGTGCAGTGGAAGTAGATGATGCACGTGGTGTCCATGATGAAGGTCGACCTGCAGAAAAGTTAGTTCGCGCCAATGCCTGTCGAACCTGCACTTCACGTTCAGCTTTACAAGCAAGATGGAATAAACGAGTGATATTATTATAATCCTTATACTCTAGAATGGTCTGAATCTCTCTATTTAATCCACCCATAAAACGTGCAAGCATAGCTTCATTCTCCTCAACAATACCACATCGAATCAAGCCAGTTTGTAATTCCTGATAATATTCTTCTACAGAATTTTTTCCTTGTGTTAGGCGCTGCAATTTTTGAAGTAATTCACGTTGATAATATGGTGGAACCCAACGAGTACGCATAGCAGTCTTCAAAGCAGCCCAAGTAGCTGGAACAGGATATAATCTACAATGTTCAGACCACCAAACACATGCAAAGCTAGTGAAAGCACAAACAGCGGCAGGAACACGTCTCTCCTCAGGATATTGTAAACATGTAAATCGTTGTTCAGTTTCTAACTCCCAAGTAAGATATATATCAGGAACATATCTACCCTCAAATGGTGGAATATTCAATTTCAGTTTAGGGAGATGGTCATGATCTCGTACCTGAGGGGGAGCCCTAACATTCATTATTTGCATGTGGACGACCTGGTGGTTGTGGTGCTGGTGGTTACACGTAGTTCTGATTTTGATCAACTTCATCCTCGTAATCTCCCACATAATCATCCTCCTCCGCATCAGCAGCAGGAGCCATAGAAGTATCAACAGCAGCACCCATAGTTTGGCCAAGCGCAAGAGGGACACGGCTCGCTCGGCGGAGGGCTGTTTCACGACATGGAGGTAGTCGTGGTTGTTGTTGTAGAGGTGCGTTAGGTGCAGCTGGTGGTGGTGGTGGAAGACACGCGAGCAATTCATTAAACATGTTATCGAGCTTTGTTTCGAACGTCTTCTCCATGCCATCTATCTTCTCCATGGCCTCTTCAAATCTGTTTAGCACATCTTGCACCCGTTCACTCATCATTTGCTGAAATTTATCATGCAACGCCTTATTCGTCATGTTCTCCCAGTCAGTCTCGTCAGCTTGTGATCCTGGCATGGTTAGCAGCAATAAAAACACACAAGAATATGATCCTACAGACTACTAACAAGAGGTGGTGGTGGGTGTCACAAATCCGTTAAGCAAATCTCAAATTCTTACCAGTTCTTACCCAGCAGCAGGCGGTGATCGGCAACCGTTGTAGTCAAAACTCTCAAAGCTTGGATAGAGCGATTACCAGGGAGAGTCAAACGCACGACGTAGATGTATGTGGAGCTGGGACGGCTTATAATATGGTAGCAAAAAAGGGTCAACAATAATCAATTCAGAGATGCAAAATTGAATAAACGCTCAACGACGGTACTGTGCTGGTCCTAGGCTAGACTGCTAGAGATGCGAGCCTAGAACACTAACAAAATCACGGCGCTACATGTAAACAAAGGAAAAGCACACTGGAATTTTTTTCGCTCTGTTTTTTTTTGCGCCCTTTTTTTTGAGCTCCTCTTTTTTTTGCGCTCCTCTTTTTTTTGCGAAAAATCACTATAATGGTGAGTGTCTCAAAACTCTTCCCAGGTCAAACTGACAGGATGGGCACTCATTTTTTTTATTTTTTTTGGAAATCAGGGCAGCGACGACGAAAAAGTGCGACAAAAATTCACTATGATGGCACGTGGCTCAAAAGACTCAGAAAAACCTAAAAACAGGATAGCGAAATTTTTTTTCGGCTGCCAAAATTTTGGCCTAAAAACTGCCCGGGGTCTCCAGACTCTTTTTTCGAGACCTACTCAGGCAAGGAAACACGAATCGGAAATTAAACGGACCTAAAAAACAAACCTAATATGAAAGTAACTCGGATTGGTGGTGGATATATGGTGGTAGGATATGGCAGCGGTGCTGGTATATGGATACAGATTGGTGGTGGTATATGGATACGGATTGATGGTGGTATATGGATACGGATTGGTGGTGGTATATGGATACAGATTAGTGGTGGATAAGCGGCGGTTGTAGATGGCAGGGGCGATGATGATGGTGCGGCGGCAGCGTGACAACTTATGACCAGAACTCGAAACTCTAAAAGACTAGACTCTAAGACCAGCAACTAGACACGATGATGCAACCGTAAATTCAACAGAGCAAAATACTGAAAAGACTATGCAAAGGCTCAGACTGGTTCGGATATGATGAACTAACCCTAATTTTTTTGTGGCTTTTTTGGACTGTAGGTATGAAGGACAGACTCGATCTAAACTACGAAAAACTGGAAAATCTCACCGAGCAACCTGGAGTTCTGATACCACTTGATAGAGGCAATGGTGTCCCGTCTTTCGATGAGATGGTGGCTATCGTTTAGGATGAAGTCGACTTTGACGATCCGAGTACGAACGTGCGAGGACGTCGCGCCTTAGCAATCGCTAAACCAACTCCGAGAGGTTATTGACCACGCCGGAGCATGATCAACCTGACCACGAAGATCTGTTTCCTGCAGGCAAACAAAGAACAAGCAAGAAACTAAGATTCCAATCTGGATATTGCGAATATAAGAGGAAAGCTTTCTTGATCAGTGTGGGGTTCTGTGACGCCTTTGTCTAGTCGCTGAACACAAACGAAGTATGCCAAGTTGTAGCTATGGCGAACTTTTAATCTAAACAAAACCCCAAGTCTAAACGACGCCCTAAGGGCTGTATATATGGAGGAAGGGGAGGGAATTTCGTGGCCCTTGAGGGAGGGGGTCCGAAACCAACCCTAACTCTTGTTTCCCCACACATACGGACTCTAAAAATAGCCTATACTTAAGTATTTCGAAATTACATGGGCCAGGCCCAATAATAAGGTGACTCAGCACCTAGAATAGCCTATGGACGAATATTATGAAGTGGCATCTTGTATATTTCGTCCAAGGCTTCATGCACTCACTATGGGGGCCTCAAAGTCCTGAAATCATCACTTGTAACTCCATTCGTGTTCCCCTCGCGCATGCCATCATCTCCATGCTTGGTCTTGCTCCAGTGTTCATCCCTCTTATCCATGACAGGCCCTTCATTTGTAAGCAAAATAAATGTATCCAATTTAGGCAGCATCATATTCTCATGAACATTAGAATCATTACCAAGAAACGGAAGTACCTGATAATTTAATTGGCGTGTGTGAGCTCTAGTAATTGGTCCAGTATGTATATCAGCAGGGCTGTGGGTGTAACAATGGTATTGATGTCCTCATCATAAATAAGATGATCCCTCATAATAATTTCAAGAAAGTGTTCCCCCTAACTGTGCACCGTTGCGAAAGTTCGTTGTTTCGAAGCACCACGTGATGATCGGGTGTGATAGATTCTAACGTTCACATACAACGGGTGTAAGCCAGATTTACACACGCAAAACACTTAGGTTGACTTGACAAGCCTAGCATGTACAGACATGGCCTCGGAACACAAGAGACCAAAAGGTCGAACATGAGTCGTATAGTGGATACGGTCAACATGAAGATCTTCACTGATGATGACTAGTCCGTCTCACGTGATGATCGGACACGGCCTAGTTGACTCGGATCATGTATCACTTAGATGACTAGAGGGATGTCCATCTGACTGGGAGTTCATAAGCTGAACTTAATTGTCCTGAACATAGTCAAAAGGTTTTTGCAAGTTATGTCGTAGCTCGCGCTTTAGTTCTACTATTTTAGATATGTTCCTAGAGAAATTTTAGTTGAAAGTTAATAGTAGCAATTATGCGGACTGGGTCCGTAAACTGAGGATTGTCCTCATTGCCGCGCAGAAGGCTTATGTCCTTAATGCACCGCTCGGTGTGCTGAACCTCGAACGTCGTCTGTGGATGTTGCGAACATCTGACACACATGTTTTTATAACTACGTGATAGTTAAGTATTGTTAAATGGTTTAGAATTGAGGCACCAAAGACGATTTCGAAACGTCGCGGAACATATAAGATGTTTCGAGGGCTGAAATTGGGATTTCAGGCTCGTGCCCACGTCAAGAGGTATAAGACCTCCGACGAGTTTCTTAGCCTGCAAACTAAGGGAGAAAAGCTCAATCGTTGAGCTTGTGCTCAGATTGTCTGAGTACAACAATCACTTGAATCGAGTGGGAGTTAATCTTCCAGATGAGATAGTGATGTTTCTCCAAAGTCATTGCCACCAAGCTGCTAGAGCTTCGTGATGAACTATAACATATCAGGGATAAATATGATGATCCTTGAAATATTCGCGATGTTTGACACCGCGAAAGTAGAAATCAAGAAGGAGCATCAATTGTTGATGGTTAGTGAAACCACTAGTTTCAAGAAGGGCAAGGACAAGAAGGGATACTTCATGAAACAGCAAATCAGTTGCTGCTTTAGTAAAGAAACCCTAGGTTGAACCCAAACCCGAGACTAAGTGCTTCTGTAATGAGGGGAACGGTCACTGAAGCAGAACCACCCTAGATACTTGGTAGATGAGAAGGCTGGCAAGGTCGCAGAAGTATATTGGATATACATTATATTAATGTGTACTTTACTAGTACTCCTAGTAGCACCAGGGTATTAAGATACCGGTTCGGTTGCTAAGTGTTAGTAACTCGAAATAAAAGAGCTACGGAATAAACGGGGACTAGCTAAAGGTGAGATGACGATGTGTGTTGGAAGTGTTTCCAAGGTTGATGTGATCAAGCATCGCATGCTCCCTCTACCATCGAGATTGGTGTTAAACCTAAATAATTGTTATTTGGTGTTTGCATTGAGCGTAGACATGATTGGATATGTTCATCGCAATACGGTTATTCATTTAAGGAGAATAATGGTTACTCTGTTTATTTGAATTATACCTTCAATGGTCTTGCACCTAAAATGAATGGTTTATTGAATCTCGATCGTAGTGATACACATGTTCATGCCAAAAGATATAAGATAGTAATGATATAGTGCCACCTACTTGTGGCACTGCCATTTGAGTCATATTGGTATAAAACGCATGAAGAAGCTCCATGTTGATGGATCTTTGGACTCACTCGTTTTTGAAAAGATTGAGACATGTGAACCATGTCTATTGGCATATACGCATGAAGAAACTCCATGCAGATGGACCGTTTGGACTCACTTGATTTTGAATCACTTGAGACATGCAAATCATACCACATGGGCAAGATGACTGAAAGCCTCGTTTTCAGTAAAATGAAACAAGAAAGCAACTTGTTGGAAGTAATACATTTTGATGTGTGCAGTCCAATGAGTGCTGAGGCACGCAGTGGATATCGTTATGTTCTTACTTCACAGATGATTTGAGTAGATACTGAGTATATTTACTTAATGAAACACAAGTCTGAATTATTGAATGGTTCAAGTAATTTCAGAGTGAAGTTGAAGATCGTCGTGACAAAAGGATAAAATGTCTATGATATGATCATAGAGATGAATATCTGAGTTGCGAGTTTGGTACACAATTGAGACATTGTGGAAATTGTTTCACAACTAACACTTCCTGGAACACTATAGTGTGATGGTGTGTCCGAACATCATAGATGCACCCTATTGGATATGGGGCATACCATGATGTATCTTATCGAATTACCACTATCGTTCATGGGTTAGGCATTAGAGACAACCACATTCACTTTAAATAGGGCACCATGTAATTTCGTTGAAATGACACCGTGTGAACTATGGTTTAGAGAAACCTAAGTTGTCGTTTCTTGAAAGTTTGGGGCTGCGACGTTTATGTGAAAAAAAAGGTTTCATCCTGATAAGCTCGAACCCAAAGCGGATAAATACATCTTCATAGGACACCCAAAACAGTTGGGTATACCTCCTATTTCAGATCCGGAAGCAAAAGTGTGTGTTTCTAATAACGGGTCCTTTCTCGAGGAAAAGTTTCTCTCGAAAGAATTGAGTGGGAGGAGGGTGGAGACTTGATATGGTTATTGAACCGTCACTACAACTAGTGTGTAGCAGGGCACATGAAGTTGTTCCTGTGGCACCTACACCAATTGAAGTGGAAGCTGATGATAGTGATCATGAAGCCTCGGATCAAGTCACTGCCGAACCTCGTAGGACGATAAGGACGCGTACTGCTTCAGAGTGGTACGGTAATCCTGTCTTGGAGGTCATGTTGCTAGACAACAATGAACCTACGAGCTATGGAGAAGCGATGGTGGGCCCGGATTCGGACAAATGGCTCGAGGCCATAAAATCCGAGAGAAGATCCATGTATGAAAACAAAGTGTAGACTTTGGAAGAACTACTTGATGGTCATAAGTCTGTTGGGTACAGATGGATTTTAAAAGGAAGACGGACAATTATGGTAAATATCACCATTAAGAAAGCTCGACTTGTCGTTAAGATGTTTTTCGACAAGTTCAAGGAGTTGACTACGGTGAGACTTTCTCACTCGTAGCGATGCTAAGAGTCTGTTGGAATTGTATTAGCAGTTACTGCATTATTTATGAAATCTTGCAGATAGGATGTCAAAACATTGTTTCCTCGACAATTTTCTTGAGGAAAGGTTGTATGTGATACAACGAGAAGGTTTTTGTCAATCCTAAAAGATGCTAACAAGTATGCAAAGCTCCAGCAATCCTTCTAAGGACTGGAGTAAGCATCTCGGAATTGGAATATACGCTTTGATGAGATGATCAAAGATTTTGGGTTTATACAATGTTTATGAGAAACTTGTATTTCCAAAAAAGTGGGTGGGAGTACTATATCATTTCTGATGAGTATATGTTGTTAACATATTGTTGATCAGAAATGCTGTAGAATTTCTAGAAAGCATATAGGGTTATTTTGAAAAGTGTTTTTCAATGGAAAACCTGGATTAGGCTACTAGAACAATGAGCATCAAGATCTATAAGGATAGATCAAAAGGCTTAATAGTACTTTCAAATGAACACATACCGTGAGAAGATTTTGAAGGAGTTCAAAATAGATCGGCAAAGAAGGAGTTCTTGGCTGTAAGGTGTGAGTGTTGAGTAAGACTCAAGACCTGACCACCGCAGAAGAGATAGAAAGGACGAAGGTCGTCCCCTATGCTTTAGACATAGGCTCCCCAATATGCTATGTTGTGTACCGCATCTGAAGTGTGCCTTGCCATGAGTCAGTCAAGGGGTACAAGTGTGATCCTGGAATGGATCACAGCACAGTGGTCAAGGTTATCCTTAGTAACTATTGGACTAAGGAATTTTCTCGATAATGGAGGTGGTAAAAGAGTTCATCGTAAAGGGTTACGCCGATGCGAACTTTGACACTAATCCGGATTATTCTGAGTAGTAAACCGGAATCGTATAGTAGAACAGTTATTTGGAATAGCTCCAAATAGAGTGCGGTAGCTGCATCTAGGAGATGACATAGAGATTTTTAAAGCACACACGGATCTGAAAGATTCAGAACCGTTGACTAGTAACCTCTCTCACAAGCGAGATATGATCAAACCCAATGGGTGTTGGACTCGTTACAATCACATAGTGATGTGAACTAGATATTGACTCTAGTGCAAGTGGGAGACTGTTGGAAATATGCCCTAGAGGCAATAATAAAATGGTTAATATTGTATTTCCTTGTTCATGATAATTGTCTATTGTTCATGCTATAATTGTATTGACCGGAAACCGCAATACATGTGTGAATACATAGACCACAACATGTCCCTAGTGAGCCTCTAGTTGACTAGCTCGTTGATCAACAGATGGTCATGGTTTCCTGACCATGGACATTGGATGTCATTGATAACGCGATCACATCATTAGGAGAATGATGTGATGGACAAGACCCAATCGTAAGCATAGCACAAGATCGTGTAATTCGTTTGCTAAAGCTTTTCTAATGTCAAGTATCATTTCCTTAGAGCATGAGATTGTGTAACTCCCGGATACCGTAGGAGTGCTTTGGGTGTACCAAACGTCACAACGTAACTGGGTGACTATAAAGGTGCACCACAGGTATCTCCGAAAGTGTCTGTTCGGTTGGCACGAATAGAGACTGGGATTTGTCACTCCATATGACGGAGAGGTATCTCTGGGCCCACTCGGTAATGCATCATTATAATGAGCTCAATGTGACTAAGTAGTTAGTCACGGGATCATGCATTACGGAACGAGTAAAGTGACTTGCAGGTAATGATATTGAACGAGGTATTGGGATACCGACGATCGAATCTCGGGCAAGTAACATACCGATTGACAAAGGGAATTGTATATGGGATTGCTTGAATCCTTGACATCGTGGTTCATCCGATGAGATCATCGTGGAACATGTGGGAGCCAACATGGGTATCTAGATCCCGCTGTTGGTTATTGGCCAGAGAGCTGTCTCAGTCATGTCTGCATGATTCCCGAACCCGTAGGGTCTACACACTTAAGGTTCGATGACGCTAGGGTTATAAAGGAAATTTGTATGTGGTTACCAAATGCTGTTCGGAGTCCCGGATGAGATCCCCGACGTCACGAGGAGTTCCGGAATGGTCCGGAGGTAAAGATTTATATATGGGAAGTCCAGTTTCTATCACCGAAATAGTTTTGGGGGTTATCGGTATTGTACCGGGACCATCGAAAGGTGTCCAGAGGTCCACAGGATGGGGCCACCTGCCCCGGGGGGGCTTGATGGGCTGAATATGGGAGGGAACCAGCCTCTAGTGGGCTGGTGCGCCCCTCCCCAAGGGCCCAAGGCGCCTAGGGTTGAAAACCCTAGGGGAGGGGGGGGGGCGCCTCCACCTTGCTTGCGGGGAAAGCCTCCCCTCCTGGCCGCCGCCCCTCCCCTCTAGATGGGATCTGGAGGGGGCCGGCCCCCTCTCCCCTTCCCCTATATATAGTGGGGGTTTTGGGGCTGCCAATGACATGAGTTTCCACCTCTCCTGCCGCAGCCCTACCCCTCTCCCTCCTCGTCTCTCGCAGTGCTTGGCGAAGCCCTGCTGGAGTGCCATGCTCCTCCATCAGCACCACGCCGTTGTGCTACTGCTGGACGGAGTCTTCCCCAACCTCTCCCTCTCTCCTTGCTGGATCAAGGAGCGGGAGACGTCACCGGGCTGCACGTGTGTTAAACGCGGAGGCACCGTTTTTCCATGCTTAGATCGGATTCGGCCGCGATCTGAGTCGCTTCGTGAACGACTCCACCGACCGCGTTCTGGTAACGCTTCCGCATCGCGATCTTCAAGTGTATGAAGATGCACTCACCTCTCTCTCATTGCTAGTATCTCCATAGATAGATCTTGGTGATGCGTAGAAAATTTTGAATTTCTGCTACGTTCCCCAACAGAAACTGCCTCGCAATATACGTTGAGGCTAGTTGCGAGAAAACGGTTCGAATAATAACCCGACCGTAATGACATATCACGTCATCTAAAAAGTTGTTAGCTGAAATACCATTATCTCTACGGTGGCATGTGAAGATCATTTTTGTGGATCCGGACACAGTCTACGTGTTCGATGGTTACTTTGGAGTATTCGGAGAAGGACCCGCCTTGCAATGTCGAAGACAAAACTGCGCGCCGGACTCATCGTCATTGAAGCCTGGTTCAGGGGCTACTGAGGGAGTCCTGGATTAGGGGGTATCCGGACAGCCAGACTATATACATCGTCCGGACTATTGGAGCATGAAGATACAAGACTCAAGACTTCGGCCCGTGTCCGGATGAGACTCTCCTTTGCGTGGAAGACAAGCTTGGCGATCCGGATATTGTGTTTCCTTCCTTGTAACTGACTCCATGTAAACCCTAGCCCTCTCCGGTGTCTATATAAACCGGAGAGGTTGGCCCTTAGAAGACCGATCACAATTACAATCATACCATCATAGGCTAGCTCCTAGGATTTAGCCTCTACGATCTCGTGGTAGATCTACTCTTGTACTACTCATATCTTCAATATTAATCAAGCAGGAAGTAGGGTTTTACCTCCATCGACAGGGCCCGAACCTGGGTAAATATTGTGTCCCTTGCTTCCTGTTACCATCAGCCTAAGACGCGCAGATCGGGACACCCTACCCGAGATCTGTCGGTTTTGACACCGACACCCTCTGAGGGAGTTCTGGATTAGGAGGTGTCCGGATAGCCGAACTATCACCGTTGGCCGGACTCCTGGACTATGAAGATACAAGATTGAAGACTTCGTCCCATGTCCGGATGGGACTTTCCTTGGCGTGGAAGGCAATTTTGGTGATACGGATATGTAGTTCTCCTACCGATGTAACCGACTCTGTGTAACCCTAACCCTATTTAGTGTCTATATAAACCGAAGGATTTTAGTCCGTAGGACGAACAACAATTATACCATAGGCTAGCTTCTAGGGTTTAGCCTCTCTGATCTCATGGTAGATCTACTCTTGTACTACCCATATCATCAATATTAATCAATCAGGAGTAGGGTATTACCTCCATCAAGAGGGCCCGAACCTGGGTAAAAACATCGTGTCCCTTGTCTCCTGTTACCATCCGCCTAGACGCACAGTTCGGGACCCCCTACCCGAGATCCGCCGGTTTTGTCACCGACATTGGTGCTTTCATTGAGAGTTCCTCTGTGTCGTCACCTATAGGCCCGATGGCTCCTTCAATCATCAGTAACGACGCAGTCCAGGGTGAGATTTTTCTCCCCGGACAGATCTTCGTATTCGGCGGCTTTGCACTGCGGGCCAATTCGCTAGGCCATCTGGAGCAAGTTGAAAGCTACGCCCCTGGCCATCAGGTTAGATTTGGAAGCTTGAACTATACGGCCGATGTCCGCGGAGACTTGATCTTCGACGGATTCGAGCCACGGCCGAGCGTGCCGCACTGTCTCGATGGGTACGATCTAGCTCTGCCGCCGAACAGTGCCCTGGAGGCCGCACCAGTGCCCGCTCCGACCCTTAATCCGGAGCCAGTTTTGCCGATCGAGGACGGTTGGTTGGACACCGCCTCGGGGGCTGAAATCTCTACGGCGATTGAGCCGAACACCATCCCTGTCCTTTGCGAAGCTTGTGACTCCCAGGTGTCGGACTCCTTTCCGGACTCCGAACCTCCCGCGCCCCTGCCAGTCGAATCCGACTGGGCACCGGTTATGGAGTTCACCGCCGCGGGCGTCTTTTAGCACTCGCCCTTTGGCGATATCCTGAACTCATTAAAGTCTCTCTCTTTTTCAGGGGAGCCCTGGCCAAACTACGGTCAGGAAGGTTGGGATTCAGACGACGAAGAAATTCAACGCCCACCCACCACCCACTTTGTAGCCACTGTCGATGATTTAACCGACATGCTCGACTTCGACTCCGAAGACATCGACGGTATGGACGACGGTGCCGGAGACGATCAAGAGCCAGCGCCCACGGGGCACTGGAAGGCCACCTTGTCATATGACATATACATGGTGGACATCCCAAAAGATGGGAATGGCGATGGAACAGCGGAGGATGACCCCTCCAAGAAACAACCCAAGCGCCGACGTCAGCGCCGCCACTCTAAATCCCGCAACAGTAAAAACGGTGATTTCGACACGGGAGACAATAATACCCCGGACAGTGCCGAAGACGGCCTCCTCCAGCAGGACTCGGCACAGGAGGAGGGAGAAGCAAGTCCGCATGACAGTGCCGCAGAAAGAGAGGTAGATGACGATAATTACGCGCCCCCCTCCGAAGACGAGGCAAGCCTCGACAACGACGAATTCGTCGTGCCAGAGGATCCTGTCAAACAAGAGCGTTTTAAACGCAGGCTCATGGCCACGGCAAGCAGCCTCAAGAAAAAGCAGCAACAGCTTAAAGCTGACCAAGACCTGCTAGTTGACAGATGGACCGAAGTCCTTGCAGTCGAAGAGTACGAACTCGAACGCCCCTCCAAAAGCTACCCCAAACATAGGCCGTTGCCTCGATCAGAGGAGGAAGCACCCGTGTCACTAGCGCACGACATGGTAGACCAGCCACCCTGTGGCCGCGACAGAGAAGCCTCTCGGCCCTCCACTCAAGCCACGCCCCGACGCCGCTCAAAAAGTACCAAGGCACGGGAGAACGCGCCGGACTTGCGAGATATACTAGAGGATAAGGCAAAGCAAACAAGATCGATCTACAGATCGCGTGGGCGCCCAACGACTCGAGATGATTACCGTCACGCCGGATACAGCAACCCCGGCCGGGCCGAACACAGTAGACAAAGCTCATATGAGCTACGTCGTGATATAGCCCAATACAGAGGCGCCGCACACCCACTATGCTTCACAGATGAAGTAATGGATCATCAAATCCCTGAGGGCTTCAAACCCGTAAACATCGAATCATACGATGGTACCACAGATCCTGCGGTCTGGATCGAGGACTATCTCCTCCATATCCACATGGCCCGCGGTGATGATCTACATGCCATCAAATACCTCCCACTCAAGCTTAAAGGACCAGCTCGACATTGGCTCAACAGCTTGCCAGCAGAGTCAATCGGTTGTTGGGGAAGCCGCATTCCTCGATAACTTCCAGGGCACATATGTGCGACCACCAGACGCCGATGACCTTAGCCATATAATTCAGCAGCCAGAAGAATCGGCCAGACAATTCTGGACGCGGTTCCTAACAAAGAAAAATCAGATCGTCGACTGTCCGGATGCAGAAGCGCTAGCAGCCTTCAAACACAACATCCGCGACGAGTGGTTAGCCCAGCACCTAGGACAGGAAAAGCCGAAATCCATGGCAGCCCTCACCACACTCATGACCCGCTTTTGTGCGGGAGAGGATAGCTAGCTAGCTCGAAGCAACAACGTGACCAAATACCCTGGTAGTTCGGATACCAAGGACAGCAATGGCAGGTCGCGTCGCAACAAGCATAAATGCCGCATTAATGGTGACAATGCTGAAGATACGACAGTAAATGCCAGATTCAGAGGCTCTAAACCCGGTCAGCGGAAGAAGCCATTCAAAAGAAATACCCTGGGCCCGTCCAACTTGGACCGAATACTCGATCGCTTGTGCCAGATACATGGCACCCCCGAAAAACCAGCAAACCACACCAACAGGGATTGTTGGGTGTTCAAGCAAGCAGGCAAGCTAAACGCCGAAAACAACGACAAGGGGCTGCATAGCGATGACGAGGAAGAGCCCCGGCCGCCGAACAATAGAGGACAGAAGGGCTTTCCCACACAAGTGCGGACGGTGAACATGATATACGCAACCCACATACCCAAAAGGGAGCGGAAGCATGCACTAAGGGACGTATATGCGATGGAGCTAGTCGCCCCAAAGTTCAACCCATGGTCTTCCTGCCCGATCACCTTTGATCGAAGGGACCACCCCACTCGCATCCGTCACGGCGGTTTCGCCGCATTGGTTCTCGACCCAATTATTGACGGATTTCACCTCACTAGAGTCCTAATGGACGGTGGCAGTAGCCTGAACCTGATTTATCAGGATACAGTGTGCAAAATGGGCATAGACCCGTCAAGAATCAAACCCACAAAGACGACCTTTAAAGGCGTCATTCCAGGTGTAGAGGCCAACTGTACAGGCTCCGTTACACTTGAAGTGGTCTTCGGATCCCCGGATAACTTCCGGAGTGAGGAGTTAATCTTTGACATAGTCCCGTTCCGCAGCAGCTATCACGCACTACTCGGGCGAACCGCATTCGCAAAATTCAATGCGGTGCCGCACTACGCGTACCTCAAGCTCAAGATGCCAGGCCCTCGAGGCGTAATCATGGTCAAAGGAAACACCGAACGCTCCCTCCGAACGGAGGAGCATACGGCCGTCCTTGCGGCAGAAGTGCAGAACAGCCTCTTAAGGCAATCCTCCAGTCCGGCCAATAAACAATCGGACACTGTCAAGCGCACCCGGAGTAACCTACAGCAAGACTGCCTGGCACGTTCTGAACAAGCGTAGTAATGCGGCCCCAACACCAGCCCTCGCGAACTCGCGAAGCCAGTACTACACGCACGTAATTGCGCTCTGAAGCACCATGGGCATAGGGGACGGGCCACGACCACGGCATGCCCAGAATGCGGCTAGACTGCACTAGGGGCTCCCGTTTGTGTCATTCCTTTTTTTCTTTTTTTTCTTCTTTTTCTTTTTACTTTCAGGACTCTGTTCTCCAGAAGCCCTGTCCGGCATTCGTGCCGACTACACGATGCAACAGCCAGGGAAGCAGAAAACTGCGTCAAGTGTGCAGGTGGTCTCTATTACGAGCAGTACACCTGTTTTACATACCACACCGCAAACTTACCCCTGGAAGGGGGACATGTCAAAAGTCCCGTACCTTGCTTATCGCCAAATTTGTATTGTTCTGCTTTTATTTGCAGTTCCTTTTGAACAAACAATATATAGCTCTTGCCTAATATTGCATTCTTTCCATTGTATATGTTCATCTATGACATTGCGCAACCGTACAATTTGGTACGGCCACCACACCAGGGGCTTATGTACCCCAAAAACATGGTGTGAAAAGTCCGAATACTTTCATAAGTGCGGCACCCCGAACTTATAGCATTATATGCATCGGCTCCGAATCATGTCTGGGGTCAATAGTTGGGTTTGCCCGGCTCCCATGTTTTGGTACCTTACATTCCGTTATATCGGCTAAGGTAGCACTGTGAGAACCACTGCGATTGTGCCCCGGTTGAGCTGGGTTGAGCACCTCAGTGGAGAAAGCTAAAACTGACCGTCATGATAAGGCGAGAGCCGGTCGCTGTTCGAGAGGTTTCTTCGAGTCCCTAAAGACTTATGCCGCTTAGAGCGAGGAGCCGGCATTGTCCGGCCAAGGCGTGGATAGCGCCCCGAACTCGGTCTTCCGAATACTAGGGGCTTTGCCGAAATTTAAAATTATAGAATTCTATGGCTAAGTGAGAGTGTTCAAGCATTATAGTCCGGTTGCCTGGTTCGTTGCGTTGAGCGCCTCCCTCGAAGGACCCAAGAATGGGAACAAGAGCGCTCAAGTTTATCCCGAACACCCCAGCACTCGTGGCACGGGGGCTGAAGCCAACGACTCGCCATCTCTCAAATTTGATAAACGGCCACACAGAAGGTAATATTTTAAATTCAAAAGCATTGCTTAATGCATATGAACAAGTTTTCAGCGTACAGGATAACAAATGCGAGTCTACTCAAAAATTACATCTTTGGAGCATTCACCCGCTATAAGGCGGGCACCCTTCAGGACGCCCTCATAATACATTTCGGGCTTGCGATGCTCCTTGTTCGGTGGTGGCCTGTCCTTCACAAGTTTCTCAGCGTCCATCTTGCCCCAGTGCACCTTAGCACGGGCAAGGGCCCTACGGGCACCTTCGATGCAGGCGGAGCGCTTGATGACTTCAAGCCTTGGACAGGCATCCACCAGCCGCCTTACCAGCCCAAAGTAGCTCCCAGGCATGGCCTCCATAGGCCACAGCCGAACTATGAGGCCCTTCATGGCCTGTTCGGCGACCTTGTGGAGCTCGACCAGCTGCTTCAGCTGGTCGCTCAGGGGCACCGGATGTCCGGCTTTAGCATACTAAGACCAGAACACCTTCTCCGTCGAGCTTCCCTCCTTGGCTCGGTAGAAAGCGGCAGCATCGGACACACTTCGGGGCAGATATGCGAATGCTCCTGGAGAGCTTCGGATTCGGGTAAGTAATAGATAATTCACTTTTACATGCTTGCTTTGCATAAAGAATGCCTTACCCGCCGCTATCTTTTTTAATGATTCAATTTCCTGGAGGGCTTTTTGGGCTTCGGCCTTAGCGGCTTCGGCACAATCAAGAGCCAAGGCGAGCTCGGACTCTCAAGTCTTTGAGTCACGCTCCAAACTCTCGTGTTTTTCCACGAGAGCCTGGAGCTCTTGCCGCACCTCCGCCACCCGCGCCTCCTGCTTCTCTCGCTCGGTGCGCTCCGCGGCCGCTTTGTTTTCGGCCGCGGTCAACGCTTCCTTCAGGGTCGCCACCTCGTTTGTGGCCCCTACAATACCCAAGTTATTCCTGTCATTTTTGCAACCAAATCCTTTCTATAAGGTATTACTTTAATAAGGTATTACTCACCTTCCTTGTCCTCGAGCTGCTTCTTGGCAAGGCCGAGCTCGTTCTCGGACCGCTTGAGGCTCTGCTTCAACGCACGGATCTCCGCAGTCAGTGCGGCAGAGGTCAGCAGCGCAGCCTGCATTCCCATATCGACATACTTATGTTAGACTCCTGCGTATATATTTTTAGATCCTCAGTCCGGCTTTTCTCTCCGAACACCGAACTAAGCATCAGGGGCTACTGTCTATGCGGTAATCTTCTTACATATATTGAAAACTTACCTCAAAGCCTGTTAGAAGGCTGTTGCAGGATTCAGTCAGCCCGCTCTTGGCGGACTGAACTTTCTGGATCACCACACTCATAACAGTGCGGTGCTCCTCCTCGATGGAGGCGCTGATAAGCGCCTCCAGTAAGCTATCCGATGCCTCCGGTTGGACGGAGGACACCGGCGTCTTACCCTTCTTACGAAGGGGCCGCTTGCCGGAGTTCGGAACCGCTGAAGCTTCCGGTATGGAGTCCGGACAAGGGTCGGGCTTAGAGCCCCTGGGGGTCTCGCTCCACTCGCGCCTGGAGTCTGGGAAGCTGCCTTGTGGCGCCTCCTGCGCCACCTCCTCTTGACCAGGCCCCCCTTGGGGCCCCACCTCGGCGTCGTAGGCGGCGCGAGGCGAGGAGGCGGCCGAAAGAGAAGTGCTCTCCACTTCGGACGAATTCAGGGACCCGCTTGACGAAGCGGCGAGCTCGCCCTTGGGCGGGCTGCATGATCGTTCGGCATTAGAGAACACTATGCAATGAATAAAATAAAGCCATGGGTATCCGGACACTTACGATCTCGCCAGGGGCTTGGCCCTCGAGGGCCACTCCTCCTCGCCGTTGTTGGCGTTGGTGGAGACGTCCGGAGGAAGGGTTCTTCCCTTCTTGGACCCTCCGGCCTCCCCGGTTGGGGCGGCCTTTCTTTTCTTCTCTCCCCCCGTTGGGGGAGAGGCTTCTTTTTCCTCCTCCTCGTCCTCAGGAGAGGATTCCGCCTCGGGGTCATCGGACGGCGAGTCCGGCACCGCCTGGCGTCGGGAACTCTTTCGAGTTTCCATGGCCTGCTTCTTGGCCTTCTTCTTCGGCACCATGTGAGGTGCCGGAACTAGCAGCCCCGTCAAGCGGGCGTCCGCTGGGTCTTCTGGCAAAGGAGCCGAACAGTTAATCTGTCCGGACGTCTTCAGCCAGTCCTGTCAAAGGTTAGGGAGTTTTAGATCCCGCATAGAGTCAAACTATGAAAAAAGAGTCCCATAAGGGGTAAAATAACTTACCTCGCTGGCCTGACACCGTGAGCTGAATCCGCGATCTTCGGTAGCGGATGCGGGGGCTTCGGCGCCCTTGAACAGCACCTTTCAGGCATCTTCGTACATAGTGTCAAAGAGCCGGCTCAAGGTTCGATGCTGCGCCGGATTAAACTCCCACAAATTGAAGGCCCGTTGCTGGCATTGTTGGGGAACGTAGCAGAAATTCAAATTTTTCCTACGTGTCACCAAGATCTATCTATGGAGAAACCAGCAACGAGGGGAAGGAGAGTGCATCTACATACCCTTGTAGATCGCTAAGCGGAAGCGTTCAAGAGAACGGGGTTGAAGGAGTCATACTTGTCGTGATCCAAATCACCGATGATCCTAGCGCCGAATGGACGGCACCTCCGCGTTCAACACACGTACAGCCCGGGGACGTCTCCTCCTTCTTGATCCAGCAAGGGGAGAGGAGAAGTTGAGGGAGAACTCTGACAGCACGACGGCGTGGTGGTGATGGAGCTCGTGGTTCTCCGGCAGAGCTTCGCTAAGCACTACGGAGGAGGAGGAAGTGTTGGAGGAGGGAGGGGCTGCGCCAGAGGAAGGGTGCCCTTGCCCTCTCTCTCCCTCACTATATATAGGGGTAAGGGGGTGGAGGAGGCTCCCTAGGGTTCCCTAGGGGAGGGGCGGCGGCCGCAGGGGAAACCCTAGATGGGTTTGGGCGTCCCCACCCCTAGGAAACTTGCCCCCCAAGCCGGGAAGGGGGGCTGCCCTAGGGGAGGCGCCCCCACCTCTCCTAGTTACGTGAGAGGGGCTGGGAGGGGTGCACCACCCCTTAGTGGGCTGGTTTGCCCCTTCCCCTTTGGCCCATGAGGCCCTCCAACACTTGCCGGGGCTCCCGAAACACCTTTCGGTCATGCTAGCCATAGCCTGGTACACCCGGAACACTTTCGGACTCCAATACCCTTCATCCAATATATCGATCTTCACCGCCGGACCATTCCGGAACTCCTCGTGACGTCCGAGATCACATCCGGGACTCCGAACAACCTTCGGTAACCACATACTATTTCCCATAACAACTCTAGCATCACCGAACCTTAAGTGTGTAGACCCTACAGGTTCGGGAACCATGCAGACATGATCGAGGCGTTCTCCGGTCAATAACCAACAGCGGGATCTGGATACCCATGTTGGCTCCCACATGTTCCACGATGATCTCATCGGATGAACCACGATGTCGAGGATTCAATCAATCACGTATTCAATTCCCTTTGTCTAGCGGTATTGTACTTGCCCGAGATTCGATCGTCGGTATCCCGATACCTTGTTCAATCTTGTTACCGGCAAGTCTCTTTACTCGTTCCGTAACACATCATCCCGTGATCAACCCCTTGGTCACATTGTGCACATTATGATGATGTCCTACCGAGTGGGCCCAGAGATACCTCTCCGTTTACACGGAGTGACAAATCCCAGTCTCGATTCGTGCCAACCCAACAGACACTTTCGGAGATACCTGTAGTGCACCTTTATAGCCACCCAGTTACATTGTGACGTTTGGTACACCCAAAGCATTCCTACGGTATCCGGGAGTTGCACAATCTCATGGTCTAAGGAAATGATACTTGACATTAGAAAAGCTTTAGCATACGAACTACGATCTTTGTGCTAGGCTTAGGATTGGGTCTTGTCCATCACATCATTCTCCAAATGATGTGATCCCATTATCAACAACATCCAATGTCCATGGTCAGGAAACCGTAACCATCTTTTGATCAACGAGCTAGTCAACTAGAGGCTTACTAGGGACATGGTGTTGTCTATGTACCCACACATGTATCTTAGTTTCCTATCAATACCATTATAGCATGGATAATAGACGATTATCATGAACAAGGAAATATAATAATAACTAATTTATTATTGCCTCTAGGGAATATTTCCAACAGTCTCGCACTTGCACTAGAGTCAATAATCTAGTTCACATCGCCATGTGATTAACACTCACAGGTCACATCGCCATGTGACCAACATCCAAAGAGTTTACTAGAATCAATAATCTAGTTCACATCACTATGTGATTAACACTCAATGAGTTCTGGGTTTGATCATGTTTATGCTTGTGAGAGAGGTTGTAGTCAACGGGTCTGCAATATTCAGATCCCTATGTATTTCGCAAAACTTTATGTCATATCATAGATGCTGCTACCACGTTCCACTTGGAGCTATTCCAAATTGTTGCTCCATTATACGTATCCGGTATCTCTACTCAGAGCTATCCGGATAGGTGTTAAGCTTGCATCGACGCAACTCTTTACGTCGAACTCTTTATCACCTCCATAACCGAGAATAATATCCTTATTCCTCTAAGGATAATTTTGACCGCTATCTGGTGATCCACTCCTTGATCACCTTTGTACCCTCTTGCCAGATATGTAGCAAGGCACACATCAGGTGCGGTACACAACATAACATACTGTAGAGCCTATGTCTAAGGCATAGGGGACGACCTTCGTCCTTTCTCTCTCTTCTGCCGTGGTCGAGCTTTAACTCTTAACTTCATACCTTACAACTCAGGCAAGAACTCCTTCTTTGACTGATCCATCTTGAACACCTTCAAGATCATGTCAAGGTATGTGCTCATTTGAAAGTATCATTTAGCGTTTTCGATCTATCCTCATAGATCTTGATGCTCAATGTTTAAGCAGCTTATTCTAGGTTTTCTATTAAAAACACTTTTCAAATAACCCTACATGCTTTCTAGAAATTCTACATCATTTCTGATCAACAATATGTCAACAACATATACTCATCAGAAATTCTATAGTGCTCCCACTCACTTCTTTGGAAATACAAGTTTCTCATAAACTTTGTATAAACCCAAAATCTTTGATCATCTCATCAAAGCATATATTCCATCTCCGAGATGCTTACTCCAGTCCTTAGAAGGGTTGCTGGAGCTTTGCATACTTGTTAGCGTCTTTCAGGATTGACAAAACCTTCTGGTTGTATCACATACAACCTTTCCTCAAGGATATCATCGAGGAAACAATGTTTTGACATCCTATATGCAAGATTTAATAAATGCAGCTAATGCTAGCATGATTCCGACGGACTTAAGCATCGCTACGGGTGAGAAAATCTCACCGTAGTCAACTCCTTGAACTTGTGAAAAACTCTTCGCCACAAGTCGAGCTTCATAGATGGTAACATTACCGTCCACGTCCGTCTTTTTCTTAAAGATCCATTTATCTCAATGGCTTGCCTATCATCGGGCAAGTCCACCAAAGTCCATGCTTTGTTCTGATACATGGATCCTATCTCGGATTTCATGGCTTCTAACCATTTGTCGGAATCCGGGCCCACCATCGCTTCTCCATAGCTCGTAGGTTCATTGTTGTCTAGCAACATGACCTTCAAGACATGATTACTGTACCACTCTCAATTAGTACGCATCCTTGTCACCCTACGAGGTATGGTAGTGACTTGATCCGAAACTTCATGATCACTATCATAAGCTTCTACTTCAATTGGTGTAGGCACCACAGGAACAACTTCTTGTGCCCTGCTGCACACTAGTTGAAGTGATGGTTCAATAACCTCATCAAGTCTCCACCATCCTCCCACTCAATTCTTTCGAGAGAAACTTTTCCTCGAGAAAGGACCCGTTTCTAGAAACAATTACTTTTGCTTCCGGATCTTGAGATAGGAGGTATACCCAACTGTTTTGGGTGTCCTATGAAGATGTATTTATCCGTTTTGGGTTCGAGCTTATCACGATGAAACTTTTTCACATAAGCGTCGCAGCCCCAAACTTTTAAGAAACGACAACTTAGGTTTCTCCAAACCATAGTTCAAATAGTGTCGTCTCAACGGAATTACGTGGTGCCCTATTAAAGTGAGTGCGGTTGTCTCTAATGCCTAACCCATGAACGATAGTGGTAATTCGATAAGAGACATCATGGTACGCACCATATCTGATAGGGTGCAACTATGATGTTCGGACATACCATCACACTATGGTGTTCCAGGCGGTATTAATTGTGAAACAATTTCCACAATGTCTTAATTGCATGCCAAAGCTCGTAACTCAGATACTCATCTCTATGATCATGTCATAGACATTTTATCCTCTTGTCACGATGATCTTTAACTTCACTCTGAAATTACTTGAACCATTCAATAATACAGACTTGTGATTCATCAAGTAAGTACACTCAGTATCTACTTAAATCATCCGTGAAGTAAGAACATCAAAATGTGTTACTTCCAACAAGTTGCTATCTTGTTCCATCTTACTGAAACCGAGGCTTTTCAGTCATCTTGCCCATGTGGTATGATTTTCATATCTCAAGTGATTCAAAATCAAGTGAGTCCAAACGATCCATCCCTATGGAGTTTCTTCATGCGTATACACCCATAGACGTGGTTCGCATGTCTCAAACTTTTCAAATACGAGTGAGTCCAAAGATCCATCAACATGGAGCTTCTTCATGCGTTTTACACCAATATGACTTACATGGCAGTGCCACAAGTAAGTGGTACTATCATTACTATCTTATATCTTTTGGCATGAAAATGTGTATCACTACAATGGAGATTCAGTAAACCATTCTTTTAGGTGCAAGACCATTAAAGGTATTTATTCAAATAAATAGAGTAACCATTATTCTCCTTAAATGAATAACCGTATTGCGATAGACATAATCCAATCATGTCTATGCTCAACGCAAACACCAAATAACAATTTTAGGTTTAACTCCATTCTCGATGGTAGAGGGAGCGTGCGATGCTTGATCACATCAACCTTGGAAACACTTCCAACACATATCGTCGGCTCACCTTTAGCTAGTCTCCGTTTATTCCGTAGCTTTTATTTCGAGTTACTAACACTTAGCAACCGAACCGGTATCTAATACCCTGGTGCTACTAGGAGTACTAGTAAAGTACACATTAACATAATGTATATCCAATATACTTCTATCGACCTTGCCTGCCTTCTCATCTACCACGTATCTAGGGTGGTTCCGCTTCAGTGTCCGTTCCTCTCATTACAGAAGCACTTAGTCTCGGGTTTGGGTTCAACCTTGGGTTTCTTCACTAGAGCAGCAACTGTTTTGCCGTTTCATGAAGTATCCCTTGTTGCCCTTGCCCTTCTTGAAACTAGTGGTTTTACCAACCATCAACAATTGATGCTCCTACTTGACTTCTACTTTCACGGTGTCAAACATCGCGAACACTTCAAGGATCATCATATCTATCCCTGATATGTTATAGTTCATCATGAAGATCTAGTAGCTTGGTGGCAATGTCTTTGGAGAAACATCACTATCTCATCTGGAAGATTAACTCCCACTCGATTCAAGTGATTGTTGTACCCAGACAATCTGAGTACAAGCTCAACGATTGAGATCTTCTTCCTTAGTTTGTAGGCTAGAAAACTCGTCGGAGGTCTCATACCTCTTGACGTGGGCACGAGCCTGAAATCCCAATTTCAGCTCTCAGAACATCTCATATGTTCCGCGACGTTTCAAAAACGTCTTTGGTGCCTCAATTCTAAGCCGTTTAACATTACCGAACTATCACGTAGTCATCAAAACGTGTGTGTCAGATGTTCGCAACATCCACAGACCACGTTCGAGGTCCAGCACACCGACGGTGCATTAAGGACATAAGCTTTCTACTGACCGCATAATTGCTACTGTCAACTTTCAACTATATTTTCTCTAGGAACATATCTAAACAGTAGAACTAAAGCGCGAGCTATGACATAATTTGCAAAGGGTTTTTGACTATGTTCAGGATAATTAAGTTCATCTTATGAACTCCCACTCAGATAGACATCCCTCTAGTCATCTAAGTGATTACACGATCCGAGTCAACTAGGCCGTGTCCGATCATCACGTGAGACGGACTAGTCATCATCGGTGAACATCTTCATGTTGATCGTATCTACTATACGACTCATGCTCGACCTTTCGGTCTCTTGTGTTCCGAGGCCATGTCTGTACATGCTAGGCTCGTCAAGTTAACCTAAGTGTTTCGCGTGTGTAAATCTGGCTTACACCCGTTGCATGTGAGCGTAAGAATCTATCACACCCGATCATCACGTGGTGCTTCGAAACGACGAACTTTCGCAATGGTGCACAGTTATGGGGAACACTTTCTTGAAATTTTAATGAGGGATCATCTTATTTACTACCGTCGTTCTAAGCAAATAAGATGCATAAACATGATAAACATCACATGCAATCAAATAGTGACATGATATGGCCAATATCATTTTGCTCCTTTTGATCTCCATCTTCGGGGCTCCATGATCATCATCGTCACCAGCATGACACCATGATCTCCATCATCATGATCTCCATCATCGTGTCCCCATGAAGTTGTCTCGCGAACTATTACTTCTACTACTATGGCTACCGGTTAGCAATAAAGTAAAGTAATTACATGGCGTTGTTTAATGACACGCAGGTCATACAATAAATAAAGACAACTCCTATGGCTCCTGCCGGTTGTCATACTCATCGACATGCAAGTCGTGATTCCTATTACAAGAACATGATCAATCTCATACATCACATTCTTCTTGGCCATATCACATCACATAGCATACCCTGCAAAAACAAGTTAGACGTCCTCTAATTGTTGTTTGCATGTTTTACGTGGCTGCTATGGGTTTCTAGCAAGAACGTTTCTTACCTACGCAAAACCACAACGTGATATGCCAATTGCTATTTACCCTTCATAAGGACCCTTTTCATCGAATACGTTCCGACTAAAGTGGGAGAGACTGGCACCCGCTAGCCACCTTATGCACCAAGTGCATGTCAGTCGGTGGAACCTGTCTCACGTAAGTGTACGTGTAAGGTCGGTCCGGGCCGCTTCATCCAACAATACCGTCGAAACAAGATTGGACTAGTAACGGTAAGCATATTGAACAAAATCAACACCCACAACTACTTTGTGTTCTACTCGTGCAAAGAATCTACGCAATAGACCTAGCACATGATGCCACTGTTGGGGAACGTAGCTGAAATTCAAAATTTTCCTACGTGTCACCAAGATCTATCTATGGCGAAACCAGCAACGAGGGGAAGGAGAGTGCATCTACATACCCTTGTAGATCGCTAAGCGGAAGCGTTCAAGAGAACGGGGTTGAAGGAGTCGTACTCGTCGTGATCCAAATCACCGATGATCCTAGCGCCGAACGGACGGCACCTCCGCGTTCAACACACGTACATCCCGGGGACGTCTCCTCCTTCTTGATCCAGCAAGGGGAGAGGAGAAGTTGAGGGAGAACTCGGACAGCACGACGGCGTGGTGGTGATGGAGCTCGTGGTTCTCCGGCAGAGCTTCGCTAAGCACTACGGAGGAGGAGGAAGTGTTGGAGGAGGGAGGGGCTGCGCCAGAGGAAGGGTGCCCTTGCCCTCTCTCTCCCTCACTATATATAGGGGTAAGGGGGGTGGAGGAGGCGCCCTAGGGTTCCCTAGGGGAGGGGCGGCGGCCACAGGGGAAACCCTAGATGGGTTTGGGCGCCCCCACCCCTAGGAAACTTGCCCCCCAAGCCGGGAAGGGGGGCTGCCCTAGGGGAGACACCCCCACCTCTCCTAGTTACGTGAGAGGGGCTGGGAGGGGCGCACCACCCCTTAGTGGGCTGGTTTGCCCCTTCCGCTTTGGCCCATGAGGCCCTCGAACACTTGCCGGGGCTCCCGAAACACCTTTCGGTCATGCTGGTCATAGCCTGGTACCCCCAGAACACTTCCGGACTCCAATACCCTTCGTCCAATATATCGATCTTCACCGCCGGACCATTCCGGAACTCCTCGTGACGTCCGAGATCACATCCGGGACTCTGAACAACCTTCGGTAACCACATACTATTTCTCATAACAACTCTAGCGTCACCGAACCTTAAGTGTGTAGACCCTACGGGTTCGGGAACCATGCAGACATGACCGAGGCATTCTCCGGTCAATAACCAACAGCGGGATCTGGATACCCATGTTGGCTCCCACATGTTCCACGATGATCTCATCGGATGAACCACGATGTCGAGGATTCAATCAATCCCGTATTCAATTCCCTTTGTCTAGCGGTATTGTACTTGCCCGAGATTCGATTGTCGGTATCCCGATACCTTGTTCAATCTTGTTACCGGCAAGTCTCTTTACTCGTTCCGTAACACATCATCCCGTGATCAACCCCTTGGTCACATTGTGCACATTATGATGATGTCCTACCGAGTGGGCCCAGAGATACCTCTCCGTTTACACGGAGTGACAAATCCCAGTCTCGATTCATGCCAACCCAACAGACACTTTCGGAGATACCTGTAGTGCACCTTTATAGCCACCCAGTTACGTTGTGACGTTTGGTACACCCAAAGCATTCCTACGGTATCCGGGAGTTGCACAATCTCATGGTCTAAGGAAATGATACTTGACATTAGAAAAGCTTTAGCATACAAACTACGATCTTTGTGCTAGGCTTAGGATTGGGTCTTGTCCATCACATCATTCTCCAAATGATGTGATCCCGTTATCAACGACATCCAATGTCCATGGTCAGGAAACCGTAACCATCTGTTGATCAATGAGCTAGTCAACTAGAGGCTTACTAGGGACATGGTGTTGTCTATGTACCCACACATGTATCTTAGTTTCCTATCAATACAATTATAGCATGGATAATAAACGATTATCATGAACAAGGAAATATAATAATAACTAATTTAGTATTGCCTCTAGGGCATATTTCCAACAGGCATGGGAGAATCCGGCGGATGAGCATGACCTGGACTACGTTGACAAGCTTGAGCTTCTTGTTCACCAGATTTTGGACGCAGGTTTGAAGTCCGGTTAGCTCTTCCGAATCTCCCCACGTCAGGCCCGTCTCTTTCCATGATGTGAGCCGTGTGGGGAAGTCAGATCGGAATTCGGGGGCCGCCGCCCATTTGGAGTCGCGCGGCTCGGTGATTTAAAACCACCCCGATTGCCACCCCTTTATGGTCTCCACGAAGGAGCCCTCAAGCCATGTAACGTTGGGCATCCTGCCCGCCATGGCGCCTCTGCACTTCGCTTGTCGGCCGCCCACTATATTCGGCTTGACGCTAAAGGTCTTCAACCATAAACCGAAGTGAGGCTGGATGCAGAGGAAGGCCTCGCACACGACGATAAACGTCGAGATATTGAGGATGAAGTTTGGGGCCAGATCGTGGAAATCTAGGCCATGGTAGAACATGAGCCCCCAGACAAATGGGTGAAGTGGAAAACCTAGTCCGCGGAGGAAGTGGGTGAGGAACACCACCCTCTCATGGGGCCTGGGGGTGGGGATGAGCTGCCCCTTGTTGGGGAGCTGACACGCGATGTCGCCGGACAAGTATCCGCCTCCCGTAGCTTTTCGATGTGCCCCTCCGTGACGGAGGAGGCCATCCACTTGCCTCCCGCTCCGAACATGGTCGGAGAAGGTTGAGGTAGGATGTGCGGACTTGGGCGCTGGAGCTCGAGTGCGCGGAAATGGATGAGCAAAGGAGGAAGAGGGCGTAGGTGAAATGGTGGATCCTTATCCCCTTATATGGGCGGACACAACTAAGCGCCCCCACCAGCCCGGTAAAACTCGCTTATCTCCCAAGCGCCGTAAATTAATGGCGCGGTTGGGTTACCCACATCCGTATTGATGAGAATCCCGGAATAAGGGGGACACGATCTCTGCTTTGACAAGACGTGCCAAGGAAACCGCCTCGCTAAAACGCACTGAGGTGGTACAGTAAAAACGATTCGAATGAAGACTTGTCCGTGGCGTGATGGCACGCTGCGGAATACGTCAGCAGATTGATTTTGTGTAAATATTATTCTCTCTACAGTGTTATGTGGAAATTATTTTGCAGAGCCGTACACTGTCCTTGTGTTCAAAATCTTCTATGAAGTATTCGGAGGAGGAACCCGCCTTGCAATGCCGAAGACAATACGCGCACCGGACTCGTCGTCATTGAAGTCTGGTTCAGGGGCTACTGAGGGAGTCCTGGATTAGGGGGTGTCCGGATAGCCGAACTATCACCGTTGGCCGGACTCCTGGACTATGAAGATACAAGATTGAAGACTTCGTCCCGTGTCCGGATGGGACTTTCCTTGGCGTGGAAGGCAAGCTTGGCGATACGGATATGTAGATCTCCTACCGATATAACCGACTCTGTGTAACCCCAACTCTATTCAGTGTCTATATAAACCGAAGGGTTTTAGTCCGTAGGACGAACAACAATCATACCATAGGCTAGCTTCTAGGGTTTAGTCTCTCTGATCTCGTGGTAGATCTACTCTTTTACTACCCATATCATCAATATTAATCAAGCAGGAGTAGGGTATTACCTCCATCGAGAAGGCCCGAACCTGGGTAAAAACATCGTGTCCCTTGTCTCCTATTACCATCCGCCTAGACGCACAGTTCGGGACCCCCTACCCGAGATCTGCCGGTTTTGACACCGACACCCTCCCACCAGCAAGGGGCGGGGTCCACCGCGCGGCCACCAAAGATGAGGCGGACCGGCGCTGGCGCCGGCAGGAGGCAGAGGAAACCTAGATTTGTTTGGGGAAAGAGGCGACTGCGTGAGACAGGAGTTGATCTTGCAGTATAGACACATCTCTTTTGGATGCTCATGATTTCTTTCAGAACCTTTTAAAATGTTTAAATTTGTACTTGTTCAATTGGGAGCATATAAGGGTTGGTATTACCAGATATTTTCCATGTCATCATCTTGTTTGTATGTATTTTGCACCTAAATTTCCTAGTTTTGAGAAAAATCCCCGGACCCGCTCCATTATTTGAGCGCACATCAAACAGTGGTGAGAAACACGACCACACTAGCTAGCATATCACTCGCTGGCTATAAAGACGAGCACATTGAGGCAATCAACCAAACTGCACGCACATTACAACTTGGTGTTGTCCTTTGCATTACTCTCAATAACCACAAACAAACCCAATAATTGGGTGGAGGAGGTGATGAAGGTGTCTGTCGACGCGGCTAGGTGGCTTCTCGGAAAGGCGCTTGCGAAGCTCTCCGATGAGCTGGTAGCCACTTTTGTGGCCATCTCCGAGCTAGGCCACAACTTCCCGAGCATCAACCGTCGACTGTTGCTCACGGAAGGGATGCTCCATGCAGCCCATGAAAGGGAAGCGAATCCTGGCCTGTATGGCTTGCTAGCGGTGCTAAGAAAGGAGGCTATAACCTGTCATGTATCTACGTATACTTTTCAGTGGAGTGGAAAATGTTTGCATGTGTACACGAACAAATCCTCGACGCTGACAACGCACACCAAGCCACTCCCTCAACAGCCCGCCTCTTCCCATGCGCCGAACCAGGCCACCCTCCTGTCCCTCACCGGTGTGCGCCACTCCATGGGGCCATCTGATGCTGGCACTTGCTTGCTCGACGCCCACTTCATCATCTGCCTCTTGTGTGCCCGCCAGCTAGCGGCGCTCCAACCACTCCAAATGGCTGCATCGACCTCGCCATATTTTGGCACAGCCTAGGACGACGTCGCCAGTGTAATTTCGGTGTGGCGAACACCAGCTGGGAGCAGCTCATCGTCATCAACCCGAAGATGCTAAATAATTGTCTATTGATAGACATGAAGCTGTTCAACTACTAATCCCCATAAATTTGGGCAACTGAATGAATTGTACCTAGATAGTTTTCCATCCCAGCTAGTTTTCTTATATTTGTCATTTGATACCAACAGGAGGCGGGACAGTACTCTTAGGGCCTCTCTCATTCACAGAAATTTCAAAACGCAAGAACAGGAAAAAGACATGATTGGAGTGACATGTCCACTCAAATCCTATACGATATCAGAGAGTGTTTGATGCCACAAAAAACAAAGTAATTATAAAAAGAGGTTTGAGTGGATGTTAGTTTTCCTATGAAATAGGATCCAATCGTATGAACCAAACAACCAACATAGGAAAAATTTCTAGCGCGGCTCCCGTGTTGTTCCAGCGGGCGACCCTGGGGCGACTAGGGTTCCCCCCCGCCGCCGCCACCCCTTCCAACTTCTCCTCCCCTCGCCGCCACCTGAGGGATGCCAGGCAAGCCTCGGTGGCCGCCGATGAAAGGTGGCGGCGAGGCCTCTCATCGCTTCGTTCCCCTTGCGAAGGACCCCGGACTCCGGGGCGGCGGCCCCGGTCGGCGAGGCGGCGCAGCCTCTGCGGCAGGCGGCATGCGCGGGACATGACAGCCGGCGTCCTCGGCTGCTCGGGCGGCGAGGATCCAGCGGGTGGTGGTCGTGGCGCGGTATTCTTCCGCTCCAGATCTGAAAGTCGAGCTGCTCCTTCTCCTCTGCTTACTCCTCCCCTCCGGTTGTGTCCGATATGCAGCTTTCGCTGCCAGTTTTGGTGCTGGCGGAGGGCCGGTGGCATAGCTCGAGTCCGGGGAAACCCTTGGTGTGATCTCCAACCACGGCGGTGTTGGCGGGTGCGCGCATCGCCTTTCTCCTTCGAGGCACCGCTGAGGACTCCCCTATCCATCCCCATCCCAGATCCAGGGTGAAAGCCCAAAACTTGTCTCGGGTTGGGCGGTGGCGGCGTCATGCGTGTCGTTCCCTCCCTGGAGGCGCCGCCTTGGGTTGTCTTGTTCTCCGGGTGAGTGGTGTCAAGGTTGGAGAGCGCTCGTCAGCTACGAGTCCAAGCAGAGGCTGTCCAAGCTTCGCCCTTGAGTCTCTGCAGCTTATTTCTTCGACAATCCTCCCAGCGGCTTTCCTTCTGTTCTCGGTTGCCCTGGGCAGGTGACAGTGCAGCTAGTGGTGTGCCTACGGTGTGGTGAGGATTGTGAGCTATGTCTGCTCTGGGTTTCGACCGACACCTGCTCTTGCTCTCGGGTGAGCACCCAACGACCCGACGGTGCGGCGCCTTCGAGTCTAGGCGAGAGGATTGGGGTCTTCTTCGGCGTTGGAAGACAGGTTTGGTGATCCCAATCCCACGATCCGGCTGCGCTCAGTACTTGCAGGCCTTTGGCTGATCCTTGAAGCTACTCTGCTTCTATGTTCTTGGTGCCAATGTGCAGCGGGCTTCAACATTACTTGCAGGTCTTTCATGTTTCCTTCTTAGTTTGCAGTAGTGTGCGTTGCGTTGTAAGCTGCTCAGTCAGCTCCCTTGTATCTTTCGGTCGCTCTTGCTTGGTGGCCTTGTGTAATCCTGGCCGGTTGATGGCTTTGTTAATTCAAAGTCGGGCTCCCCTTGAGCCTTCGTTCTAAAAAAAATTCTAAGAATTTTAATTCTCCAAAAATCCTATGAAATTTTTGTGAATCAAAGGAGCCCTTAGCATGCATTAAACTGTATGGTCCTTGATCCAACCTGCGCCCTAGCCATCACTAATGCTCTTTAGTCTGCACACACATATTAATTACTTAACTATAAAGTTCTGATAATCTATATACATGGTACAGTATGCGGCATTATGCGATAGAAGTATAAACGGGAACCAAACCGACTATTATATGACACTAAACGACGTAAGCTAAAAGAAAACCTTAAGGACTTAGATGTGCACATCTAGATGTAGTTTAACAAAACTGTAATATAATATACAATATTCCAACCATACATCCCCCAGTCGGCAACGATAATTGAACAAGGCTTGACACTGTGTGTACCGTAGCTATTCTTAACACCTTGTATGCTATGAATAAAATTAGAGGTGTCCTGCTAGAGTACGCTTGGTCGGCTAGAAATCCGGAGGGAGAATCCACCTGCCAGTTGAAGCATGAGGAACTATAATAGATCCTGCAGATTTGATCTCTGGCATGACATCGCCAGTGCTTTCATCAAGAGTAGGAAATACATGATCATCATGGCCGTACAAATACGTCAACGCCATGTCATCGGCATAGACATAGTTCGCTTGCACCCCGCTACGCCCGGTCGCTGACACCTACACCATTTTCGACCATATTTCCCCAAAAAACAAGGCATGATCACCCAAGCTCACTATCTCCTCCCACTCGAGAGCATCCTTACTGCTTGAGTCATCAACAAGCTTAAACACCTTCCATAAAGGTCCACGGCGGATACTGTTTGACGACCAGGTCCTCTCCAACATCGCAAGCTTGCCGTGCAGATCAAGAATGTAGTTCAGGCACGGAGCAATGCCTCTACCAATGCGGATCGGCTGATTGTGTTCCCATGTGACCACCAAGCACCAACCCACCATGTTTGTTCACACCTATTTCGAACTTGATTAGTTCCTTGATGCGGTTGAGGCCATAGAGCCGTCCACTGCAGAATACGATGTCCAGGAGTTTTAGTCTATCACATTGTGTTGTCGTCCACCCGCTCTCAGGAAAATCAATCCGGCAGAGGGCGATACCACATTCCGGGGTGATGGCAGCCATGATGCATCCACTTGTGGTGGGGGATTTTGAGAAGACAACCTTCCAAAGCATGTCGCTAAACATGTCTAAGAAGATTGTCCTTGTGTCATTTGGGGGAAGCGTCACCTTGACGACAGAGAAGATGTTCATGACTATAAGCTGCTTGTCCGCACATGCCACAACCTAGTCGCTATCGTGAGCTCCCACCACCCGCTTATCGATGAGCGCCTTGCCCGGGAGCGGCATTCGCATGACCCCGACATCCTCGGGGCGATATGCGAGCCTCGTGCTGGTGTCGTCGCCGTATAACAAGGAGAAGACGAGCCAAGGGATGACGGGCGGCGCCACGTGCCTCGCCGTGATCGCACCGGCTCGCCACAGCCTACATACGGCGGTGAAGCGCACACGGTCGCGTAGGACGGTGACCTTGCTGTAGATCATGTGGAAGAGGTCGTCGGGGAGATCGGACCACTGAGTCGGCCCCCCCTCTCGTCCCCCGCTCCTCTTGTCCCCCGCTAGGGTTTCCCCCAGCGCCTCCCGCACCCCTCTCCCCCTACCCTCCTCCTCCCCGTAACCCCCCGCGCCGCCTAGTCCGCCTCGTTCCTCCTCCTCCTGCCGCTGCCGCCGGCCGGGCGCTGCCCGCGCGGCGCCGTGGCCTGGCTGGCGGTGGCGGCCCCCTGCTCTTCCCCGGCGGGGATCCTTGGCTCGGGCGGCGTTTCCAGCGGCGGTGTCCCTTGGCCTTCGGCGGCCCAGTGGCCTGGTGGCGGCTGGCGGCGTCCTGTTGCGGTGGTGGCGACGCCCTTTGGCGGCGGGGCGGCGGGATGGCGCGGGTCGGCCAGCGGCGCGAACCCGGCCCAGATCTGGGCCCTATGGGCCCCATCAGGGTCCTAGCGGGCTGGTCTTTGCGTTGCCTCGCTGCTCTCTGCGCGGTGATGAGGAGGAGCGGCTCGGACGGCGCGCGGCGGCGCCGTTGGCACGTCTTCTGCAGCGCGAAGGCGGAGGCTTTACGGGCATTTGAGCGCCCGGCCGGACCTGTGTGCCCACGGGTCTGGTTTGCCCCTGCTACTGCGTCCGGTCGGTTACCGTCGTTGACAGTGGAGGTTGAGCCCTCCTGCGTACCGACAGTGCTGCTGTCCTAGTCCCGGCGGCTCCTCATTGTTGTGCAGACCCTACCTCGCGGTGCCATGGTGAGACGGCGTGGAAGCTTCAAGTCCGTGTTGGCACAGGGTGGTGGTCGGTTTGGTGGCGCGCTCCGGAGCGCCTGAGGGGTGGGTTGGGATCGGGAGAAAACCCTATCGGCTTGGCCGACACCGGCATGGCGGCGCCTGCGGGTGTCGTCAGTCCTCCCTGAAAGGCATCGGGGCGACCCTTCCTATCCCCTCGCCGCGTACCGGGGGAAACCCTTCGCAGCAGCGTCGTCGTCATCGCATCCCTTCTTGGAGTTGTTGCTTGGTGCCGGCATTCCGGAGTCGTGGAGCTTGGCGGGAGTTCTCCGGTGGGTGTAGCGGTTGCGAGGCTTCTTCGTTTTTTGTTGATCCGCTCTTCTTGGCATTTGTTTCTTTTTTATTTTCTCTTCCGTCTTTTTGGGCGTGATTGTGCTACTTCCGTCCCAGCACCTATCGTTGCTGTATCGTGGTGGTTGCTTTGTAATACAAAGCGGGGAGAAACCCTTTCTCGGAGATTGGACCACTGAGTCGACATCAACGTGGAAGGTGTGCTCCGCCGGCAGCTCGATCCACGAGCAGTTAAATCGTGTTCCGATCAATCTCGAATAGGTCGAATCGTGTTGCAGCTTATACCCTACGTACGTACGGCATATTATACGGTTGCATTGCCTGGCTGGAATCTGACACGGAAACTGCTGCCATTATTCCACGCATGAAACGGCTCGTACTATATATCTTCTTTTTTTTGGAGGGGCCACATACTATATTTAGCTGCAAGTAAGATTTGCGGAGTACGTACTACGCACGTCTCCAATTCCAAGAAGACCAAGATCCAAAGCGAACTGCATCATCAGCCTCCTATCTGACCGCTCAGCATGGACGATCCTAACTACTCCGTCCGCCAATCCTAGGGCCCCCAGGTGCGGCGATGCAAGAGCCGCACCTGTTGAATAAACATCTATTTGACGGACATGAAGATGTGATGATCCATGGTGTGGATAAATAGTAAATGTATTGAGGTTTACACAAGAAGACACCAAGGAATATGGTCTTGTTGTGCAAAAGGCATCGATCAGCGAATATCATTTCAAATACCCCTTATAAACAGTTTGTAGGAGAAATTTAGGACTGGAGAAGGGACATGTTGCTGATACATTCATCAAGTATATAAAACCTTGTCAATTCAGACAGCTTATATATGTCATCGATACCAAACAGTAGCTGGGACAGTACTTGTAGCATGCACTAAATTAACTAAATATCCTTTAGATCATCAGTTCCTCTCTGGAAGCTTGAAACATCACAATACACAGTCCTTGAAATATGGGTGTTTACAGCTTTGATTCTTCTGATCTACGACTTTCTTCATCGGCGATGGTTGCTACTCTGGTGCGCTGGTCCTATGGGATCTTAGCACGACGACTTTCGAACAGTCTACTACAATTAGATAAAGAAAAGTGCTTGTAGTCGTCGCTAGGTGGTCCACGGACATGATTGTAATTTTTTGTTGTTTCTGTTGTTCTTTGTACTGTCATAATTGTAGACGAATAGATTCAAAGTTTCTCGCTAAAAAAATTATTTTTTTCATTTGAGGTAGAAATTCAATACAAATATCAATTGATTAGTGGTGGACTATGCTACTTCAGCTACCTTAATATGCACATGTTAAGTAGTATGCCAATTCCTAGTTAATTAAGCATTGGTGGACACGAAGGAACTACTGGCGGCAGGGCTCTCAGCCACTCAGGTTTGATTAATTCTTAATCACAGATGATCAATATAATTTATACTAATTAATATTATGGACATGTCTGGGGATGTAGTTCAAATGGTAGAGTGCTTTACAATGCATGTATAGAGGCCGGGGGATCGATACCTCCCATCTCCAATTCAATTTTATTCCTTTTCCTCATTATACCCATTTACTTTTTACTGCAAAAAATGACGGGGAAGGTCACGGCAATTAACGGAGCTAGCTCTGCATGGGCTGGAAGGTGGAATCTCTCTACGCGTGGGCATGCTGTAAAAAAACAAGCATTGCCAAACACGTGGCCCATTCATGCTAGTACATTCCCTTATACAAGGCCACTATGAAAAATACATTTTACATCTATACAAAACCACTAACAGTAATCGAGGTAAAAATTAATGATGTTTTCTTAAACTAGCAACTTGTTTAAACTTGCATGCATGTAGTCATAATGACACTGTGTTAACGGAGCTAGCTCTGCATGGGCTGGAAGGTGGAATCTCTCTACGCGTGGGCATGCTGTAAAAAAACAAGCATTGCCAAACACGTGGCCCATTCATGCTAGTACATTCCCTTATACAAGGCCACTATGAAAAATACATTTTACATCTATACAAAACCACTAACAGTAATCGAGGTAAAAATTAATGATGTTTTCTTAAACTAGCAACTTGTTTAAACTTGCATGCATGTAGTCATAATGACACTGTGCTACTTCCTTCTTATTCCTACCTTCCATTCGTGCGGGCGTATTAATGATCCCGGTTAACAAGAAGAAAAATTGGCTTGCAAAACAGTCATTAAATTTAATCTTGATACCTATAATTTGAGTTTGTGGCCTTGTATAAGAAAATGGAGGGAGTACTTTATTTTTTGCATGTTGTTTCCAGCACTGGTGATCTGCCCGGAAAAATATATTCAATTAGGGAATATCCCGCACGTTGTTGCGGGAATCGATTGGAATATATTTCAGTGATTCGATTGTATGAAGCTTCCATCGCTGAATTAATAGTATAGAACTAAAGCAAAGAATAAATATTATATATTGTATTTGGTTATTGTGTAGTGAGAAAATATTTTGAATATAAGTGGCGTAACGTCACGGAAAACTATTTTTCATGCATGTTGAGTGGACATTTGATGAAGTGGCATGTGTGGTGAGATGAAAGGTGTGCATGAAATCAATTAATAATGAAAAACTTTTTCTCATGCATGTAGAGGTGGGTCTTTGATAAGGTACAATAGTGGGGATCAATTTCTTATGTACTATATAGGATGAGAAATCTAGCGCGTTCGCTGCCCAGGGTTACCGAGCAAAGTGCTCCACAATCACAATCAGCCCACCTCACATTAGTAATCCTTGAATGCGCTGCTATCATGTGTATGGGTGAACAGCGCTGCGACGCCCCCGATTCGATCGTACACTAATCATGCACGCAAACGTGTATGATCAAGATCAGGGACTCACGGGAAGATATCACAACACAACTCTAAAACATAAATAAGTCATACAAGCATCATAATACAAGCCAGGGGCCTCTAGGGCTTGAATACAAGTGCTCGATCATAGACGAGTCAGCGGAAGCAACAATATCTAAGTACAGACATAAGTTAAACAAGTTGCCTTACGAAGGCTAGCACAAACTGGGATACAGATCGAAAGAGGCACAGGCCTCCTGCCTGGGATCCTCCTAACTACTCCTGGTCGTCGTCAGCGGGCTGCACGTAGTAGTAGGCACCCCAAGTGTAGTAGTCGTCATCGACGGTGGCGTCTGGCTCCTGGGCTCCATCGTCTGGTTGCAGCAACCGGGTAAAGAAAGGAGAAAAAGGGGGAACAAAGCAACCGTGAGTACTCATCCAAAGTACTCGCAAGCAAGGAGCTACACTACATATGCATGGGTATAAGAGGGGGATAGCTAATCATGTCGAAGACTACGCTTCTGGCAGCCTCCGTCTTGCAACATGTAGAAGAGAGTAGGCTGAAGTCCTCCAAGTAGCATCGCATAGCATAATCCTACCCGGCGATCCCCTCCTCAATGCCCTGTTAGAGAGCGACCACCGGGTTGTATCTGGCACTTGGAAGGGTGTGTTTTATTAAGTATCCGGTTTTAGTTGTCATAAGGTCATGGTACAACTCCAAGTCGTCCTATTACCGAAGATCACGGCTATTCGAATAGATTAACTTCCCTGCAGGGGTGCACCACATTACCCGACACGCTCGATCCCATTTGGTCGGACACACTTTCCTGGGTCATGCCCGGCCGCGGAAGATCAACACGTCGCAGCCCCACCTAGGCAAAAACAGAGAGGTCAGCACGCCGGTCTAAACATAAGCGCACAGGGGTCTGGGCCCATCGCCCTTAGCACACCTGCACGTCGCGTACGCGGCCGAAAGCAGACCTAGTCTAGTGGCGTTCCAGTCCAATCCGGCGCGCGCCGCTCAGTTGCTGACGTCACAAAATGCTTCGGCTGATACCACGACGCCGGTTGCCCATAACTTGTCCCACGTGGCGGTTAGTGCGTATAAGGTCAACGACCCAACTCAGATCAAATACCAAGATCTCGTTAAGCGTGTTAAGTATCCGCGAATGCCGAACAGGGCCAAGCCCACCTCTTTCCTAGGCGGTCTCAACCTGCCCTGTTGCTCCGCCACAAAGATGCACTCGCGGGTGCTCCACAAGCCGACCCGACTTTAGTCAGCACATGTATCATGTATAAAGTATATAGTATATACCCGTGATCACCTCCCGAGTGATCATGGCCCAATAGTATAGCACAGCAGACGGACAAGAATGTAGGGCCACAGATGGAAATGCTAGCATCCTATACTAGGCAAGTAGGAATGCAGGTAAAGGTATCAACAGAAGTAGCAAAGACAGGCTATGCATCAGGATAGGAATAACGGAAAGCAGTAACATGCTACACTACTCTAATGCAAGCAGTATAGAGGAGAGTAGGTAATATCTGGTGATCAAGGGAGGGGGGGGCTTGCCTGGTTGCTCTGGCAAGGAGGGATCGTCAACACCATAGTCGAACTGGGGGGGGTCGTCGGCAGCCTCGGGGTCTACCGGAAAGAAGTAACGGAGGGGGAACATAATAAATAACAGAGCAATCAAAGTATCACAAAGCGTAGCATGGCAATACGCGGTGCTAGATGTGACCTAACGTAGTAGTAGGTGGTACCGACGAAGGGGGGAAACATCCGGGAAAGTATTCCCGGTGTTTTGCGTTTTCGGACAGATGAACCAAAGGGAAAAGTTATATGTTTGCTATGCTAGGGGTGCGTGGCGGACAAACAGGCTCCGTATTCGGATTCGTCTCGTTGTTCTGAGCAACTTTCATGTACAAAGTATTTTCATCCGAGTTACAGATTATTTTATATGATTTTTCAAAGTTTTACAAATATTCTAGAATTTATTTAATTTTGAAAGATAAAAGGAAAAGGCTAGGAGCATCCGGTCCAGTGCACCCGGCAGTGTACAAGGGCTGACAGTGGGCCCCGTTGACTGCCCAGCCAGCAGTCAACGTTGACTGGTCAACGGGGACCGGTGGGTCCCACGGTCAGTGCCTCATAACTTTAACAAAGTGCTTAAATTAAACTAATTGGGGCTGGGGCCCCACTCTCATAGGCACCACTCAGATTATATATTTTTTTAACCAAAAAGTTAGGCGGAAGGAGCCCACACGTCATTGGGTTAGAGGGGGGTTAGTGCCTTAATGGCCATTTAGGCCGGCGGTTAGACGCCGGTGGCCTGAGGCCACGGCGGAGGGCGCAAGCGGCAGGGGAGGTGCTGTGAGGCGGCAGGGCCAGCGGCCAGCGGTCAGAGGGAGGGCCTGGCGAGGCGAGGCGTGAGGAGGGCAAAGCCCTGGTGCGTCCGGGGAGGGCGCGGTCAGCGCCGGCGAGCGCGAGGCGCTGGAGGCGCGGGGCGGAGTGCAGCGGCACTGTAGGCAGGTGGTGAGAGCAGCAGAGAGTAGGCGGGCGCGGCCAGGGGGGCTCGCGGGCATAGCGGCGATAACAGCACAGGGGCAAGGCCAGGGACGGCAAGGGGTTCGCGCGGGCGCACGTGGGAGCAGTGCTCCAGGCACCGCCACGGGAGGATACGGCGGCGGCGGAGCTCGGCTCAAATGAAAAACCGCCAAACGCAACGCGAACGGGCTACCTAACTAGCTAAATCGGACCTATAGCTCACCAGGAGCATGCTGGAGCGCTCAGACGGAGCATAGGAGCTCGGGCGCTAGCAATGAATAGGCCATGGCGGACTGCTGCGCCGGACTCGAGCAGGGGAGGTGGCTACGGTGCGAGTTCGAGCTATGGAGGAAAGGGGAAAGTATGCGGGGCTAACAGCGATGCTCACAGAAGACTCGGGGAGGACAGGGTGGCGCCGGAGCGGTGGTGTTCGCCGCGGATCGACGGCGGCCGAGGCGGTGCGGAACAAGGCGATGGCGGTGCTGCGGGGCTCTCCAGCTTGGACTCGAGGGCGCAGGCTCACAGAAGACTCGGTGTGGAGGACGGTGGCCGGTGGCCGCGTGCATGTTGACGACGCGGCCATGGAGGCGCTCGGCGAGGTGAGCAGAGAGGAAACGTCATGTGTGTGGGGAACGGGAAGGCGGGCTAGGGTTTCAGGGTGCGGGGCGACGTTTTGTAGGTCGACGGGGGCGCGGCGGATGGCCGGCATGTGGCCATCGCGGCCTCGGGCGGTTGCCCGGCGTCCACCTCCCCTCTGTGAACAGAGGAGGAAGGAGAGGGGCAAGTTGGGCTGGGCCTCCTGTATAGATAGCAGGCCTAGTGCACAGTAGTAGGCTTAGTGCATAGTAGTGCAGTTGTTTCATTTTCCAATTCTGTTTTCATTTTCTTTTCTGTTTCTGTTTTATTTTTATTTACAAAAGCAAATGACTTTTAGTTAAGTATGAGACTTGTCCTAAATTAGCATAGTCATTTTAGGCACTTCCACAAAAAGGTTTAATGAGCATTTGAATTGTGCATAAATGAAAATGGATTAATGAGGCTGTTTTGGTCATTGTTTTAATTGTTTTAGGGCAATTAAAAATTCTATATAATGTTGGATGTTATTTGATAATTAGCTAGTGAATATTTATAACCCTTTGGACATTTTTAATTCACTGTTTTATGAAACTATAATTTGACTTGTTATTTGAATTTGTATTTGAACTAAGTTTGAAACACGTGAGGTTTAGCAAAATTTTAATCATGATGACCTGGCATCATTAACGAAGGTTTACTGTAGCTTGATTTCCCGGGCGTCACAAATCTCCTCCACTACAAGAAATCTCGTCCCGAGATTTAGGAGCGGGAGTAACGGGGAAGGGAATTGGTTACGAAATTCTAACGGGTCTTCTCGGTGTTGGTTGCTCTTCTCGAAGAGGCCGATCCATAATGTTGAAGTCTTCATTTATCTGCTACAGGTCATCATGATGGAGTCGTCATGCTTTCTCTGAAGTCTTCATCGATCGTACGAAGGACAAGGAGTAACTCCGGAGGAATGGACCTCTGCAAGGTTGGCTATCTAGTAGATAACCCAAGGAAGGTGGCAGAAAGTAACTCTCGAGTAGGAACGTAAGAAAATATCGAGAGCATGGTAACAAGGTACCAGGATCTCAAGGAAGGTGGCTCATGATCTACATACGAAGCCAAGTGCGAGGAACAATTTTGGAGAACAGGGATGTACACGAGAGTCAGGTTTTGATCCAGTGGACCTGTGGGTTATGGGCCCACCATGTGGGTTAAAATAGGGAAGGGCGTTGACATCTTGCATGGTCATGATAGCAAGGCATGTCAGAGAATAACCGGTCAGTTATGTTGGCTGCATCGTCGGTACCAAGGGCGAGGGACGAAGAGAACCATTTTCCTGCTCGTTGAAATGAGGCGAACCAATAGGCAAAGTTCTCGTCCATCTGTGGTTACCGAATGTCATCAACAATAGTAACACGGTCTTACTGACAAGGTTGTACAACAGGGTGTTTACATAGGCAGCGAATCATTACTGCTTAGATCATATAAACCACGAGAAAGGTTAAACAAGACAACGAAAAAGGAAAATGTGATTATCAGATCAAATAGAACAATGGAAAGGAAATGTGTTTAAACACATATTACAAGGGTATATCCTTTCCAAGGACAATTAGAGCATGATATCCATGACAGGATAGAAGTAGAAAATCTTTTAGGTAAGGGGAGAGGAATTTGATGACATTACCCAAACAGCGGTGTTTGGATAATTGAGCAGGAAACATTTTACATTGGGCTTCAAATGTTCTTGTTGAAAATCAGAGTACCACAGACATGGTTCGGTAGCAATGATATGGTGTTTCAATCAAGGGCCAGACTTTGGATACACAAATGATCCATCTGGAGTAATTTATAAAATACGTCCTACAATTTCCTCCAGGAAGAATGGTTATCCTTGCAAAAGAAATTATAATGATAGGTCCTCCAGCCAAGGGGGTGCTAGGCATGACATCACATTACCAGGTCATCAAAGGACCAACAACATAACTCCTGGAAAGTTGTCCCAACCATCATATCTGACCGAGATTCAGATCCGGTTGGTGTCATGATACCTCAGACTCAGGATGTCCGAGAAGAAAAGGCGCAACACAAATCGATGAAATGACATTGCAATATTCTTTGGAAATGAACTACGGGAGCGGGTTCCTGAAACAATAGTTCATCATTAAACCAAGGAGAGGATGAGGAGGTGGCTGATGAACTCAACGGCAATTCATCGAGATTTCCAAAAGATGGATTTCCACAATTAAGTGAACAAGGAGATAACATTTGTCAGATCAAATGATATAAGGAAGTATGCTCGAGGAAAACATACACAATTAAACATTGGTTGAAAGGTGCGCCCAAAATATGGGTTGGGTTGCACGACCAATGTCAGAATGGTGATTCAATAAGCCATAGACATAGAATGAAACTATAGACCAATAACTTCAAAGCAAGAGGGTTGCTCGAAGTTTAGAATTTACACATCACAGACCATTTGTCGGTATTCCAGTTAGAAACAACATGGGGACCAAGAAAAAATGGTGATGGCGAGACGCATCGCTGGAACAAGAATTTCTTAAGAGCTGGTGAAATCCTCACAACATTTTGACATGTCCAATGTAAAGAAGAACAATGCTGGGTAGCAACGAACTCAAGGTATAACACAAAACACGAACAAGTTTGTGTCGGAGGGAAGGCAATAAGGTGGCCGATGATAACACGACTCATCGAGGGCAAGGATGGTATTTCTCTTCATGAATCCGATTGATATCCTGGGAGAGCTCATAAGGTTGATGATGATCACGACACATTTGTCGAGAGATTACATGAAGATGTAATCAATCAGTGACGACATCGAGTCAAAGGAATGATGAAGCAAAAGGTTATTGGAACCATGGGTAGGACACAAACTTGAAATCAAGATTTTTGTTCAAGGTGAACTGATAGGACGAGGAAGATCGACGTAAGCTTAGCTCAACGTCGAAAATTTTGTGCTCCGGGAAGAAGGACCAGGTAGCACAGTTAGAAGTTTGCACGATAATGATATAGCCGATAAGGCTAGGAATGACTTGAAGGATTATTAAACTCGTAAGCAACACGAATTACTTAGAGTTATTGAATCGGATTGCGGAATCGATTCACTTATCGGTGTTCTCGAGTGACTAGTAACTTCAGAACTGGGGGGGGGGGGAATCCGAGATCGGTGAGAAGCAATACTAGATGAAGACTCGCAGGAAGCAACATAGTTCTCGAGATACCAGAGGTTAATACTCGAGGAAGACCAAAAATAGAGGTTGGGCAAGCGTATTGATCTGCAAAAGGCAAGTACTTTAACTTGTCCGATAAATGGAATCAAAGAGAAAATGTGGTCGGGACCACAACTGCAAATGATCAATACATAGATACCAGCTGATTTCATATCAAGGAAATAGTTATTATTACAAGAAGCTTCTATGATAGGATCTACATCGTGTCCATGGGCATGAACACAAAGTTCAAGGTCGACTCCCACTTCTTTAATGCATAACCTTTCATTCTCTTCTCGCCTTCAACGAACTTGTGTGTTGAAATTTTATCTGACATAACACTAGTGGAGTATGACCCGTAGTAGTTTCCGGGGTCACACAGTTTAGAGAAGGCATATGTCCCACCCATCGGGGCCTCTTAGGAACATATACCACAAACTTCAGGAGTAATAACACAAACTCGATAGCAGAGTATGGTTGACAAAGCAGAGGATACAATTTACCAAAGGCGGTATATATCCTACGAAAGTCTCAAGGTTATTGAATATGAAGGACATTGTCGGATAAAATCCAACAAGGATCTGGGGTGAGTATCGGCACACAACCAGAGGAAGAAGCAAGGCAAAGACATTGGATTATAGAAACAACTGAATAACTTAGAGCGCAATTGCTAAGGAATTATGATTTACAAAGCGAAGGATCAGAAGCAGACGCTCTGATCAAGGATGGATAAGTTCAATACTTAGGGGCACAATCAACGACAATTTAATTGGCGAGAACCAGCTCATGATTAAAACGACGCCTGAGCCGGAAGGATGAATTCTAGGATCTGTTTGAGGATTGCAAACATTCGCAACAAATCGAATCAACGGACTCAAAATGTCAATGACAATGGATGTCAACAAGATTACTAGACTTATGGGATTAACCATAATGCAAGCAATCAAGAATTTCAAGAGCAATAGGATGCTCAAGATTATCGGAAGATCGAATGATATTTCGAGGATTCGTGACATACATGCATCAACTGGGGATGCGTGGATACTCGGTAAGTGCGAGAAATTATCCGTAGGGGTACTCAGGTGACAAAAGAACATCAAGGCAGTAAGCTCAAAGGATTATCGAAACAACGACGAGTATTTCGGGGTATCTTGTGATAAAAAGACCAACTGGGGATGAATGTAAGAATAACAACTGCAAGTAGTTATCCATAAGGGTTGACGGTGGAAGGGGAATTGCAAACGCGATTGGCAAAAGGTCTCAGAGAATATCGGAAGGTATCTTCAGAATCCTTCGATGCACCAAGTAATCATCCGGACTGAAGAGGCTCTCCGGGAGAAAGTATTATCGAGAACCTAGAGTCAGAGTTAGTAAAAATCATTTAACCCGAGTAGAAGAGAGTTCAGATTCCCAGAGTACAGATCGAGGAGTAAAAGATCCTAATACTACCCAATGGCGACGTGGACCCATGGGCTGCACAGCCATGTTAGTAAAACAGTTTTCATCGACTAGACTCAACTTCGGCCAAGGAGTGTGGAAGGGGGATTCCTATAGGCAGTCGGCTCTGATACCAACTTGTGACGCTCCCGATCCGATCGTACACTAATCATGCACGCAAACATGTACGATCAAGATTAGGGACTCACGGGAAGATATCACAACATAACTCTAAAACATAAAGAAGTCATACAAGCATCATAATACAAGCCAGGGGCCTCGAGGGCTCGAATACAAGTGCTCGATCATAGACGAGTCAGCGGAAGCAACAATATGTGAGTACAGACATAAGTTAAACAAGTTGCCTTAAGAAGGCTAGCACAAACTGGGATACAGATCGAGAGAGGCGCAGGCCTCCTGCCTGGGATCCTCCTAACTACTCCTGGTCGTCGTCAGCGGGCTGCACGTAGTAGTAGGCACCCCCAGTGTAGTAGTCGTCATCGACGGTGGCGTCTGGCTCCTGGGCTCCATCGTCTGGTTGCAGCAACCGGGTAAAGAAAGGAGGAAAAGGGGAACAAAGCAACCGTGAGTACTCATCCAAAGTACTCGCAAGCAAGGAGCTACACTACATATGCATGGGTATATGTGTAAAGGGCCATATCAGTGGACTAAACTGCAGAATGCCAGAATAAGAGGGGGATAGCTAATCCTGTCGAAGACTACGCTTCTGGCAGCCTCCGTCTTGCAACATGTAGAAGAGAGTAGGCTGAAGTCCTCCAAGTAGCATCGCATAGCATAATCCTACCCGGCGATCCCCTCCTCAATGACCTGTTAGAGAGCGACCACTGGGTTGTATCTGGCACTTGGAAGGGTGTGTTTTATTAAGTATCCGGTTCTAGTTGTCATAAGGTCAAGTTACAACTCCAAGTCGTCCTGTTACCGAAGATCACGGCTATTCGAATAGATTAACTTCCCTGCAGGGGTGCACCACATTACCCGACACGCTCAATCCTATTTGGCCGGACACACTTTCCTGGGTCATGCCCGGCCGCGGAAGATCAACACGTCGCAGCCCCACCTAGGCACAACAGAGAGGTCAGCACGCCGGTCTAAACCTAAGCGCACAGGGGTCTGGGCCCATCGCCCTTAGCACACCTGCACGTTGCGTACGCGGCCGAAAGCAGACCTAGCCTAGTGGCGTTCCAGTCCAATCCGGCGCGCGCCGCTCAGTCGCTGACGTCACAAAATGCTTCGGCTGATACCACGACGCCGGTTGCCCATAACTTGTCCCACGTGGCGGTTAGTGCGTATAAGGTCAACGACCCAACTTAGATCAAATACCAAGATCTCGTTAAGCGTGTTAAGTATCCGTGAACGCCGAACATGGCCAGGCCCACCTCTCTCCTAGGCGGTCTCAACCTGCCCTGTCGCTCCGCCACAAAGATCCACTCGCGGGTGCTCCACAAGCCGATCCGACTTTAGTCACCACATGTATCATGTATAAAGTATATAGTATATACCCGTGATCACCTCCCGAGTGATCACGGCCCGATAGTATAGCATAGCAGACGGACAAGAATGTAGGACCACAGATGGAAATGCTAGCATCCTATACTAGGCAAGTAGGAATGCAGGTAAAGGTATCAACAGAAGTAGCAAAGACAGGCTATGCATCAGGATAGGAATAACGGAAAGCAGTAACAAGCTACACTACTCTAATGCAAGCAGTATAGAGGAGAGTAGGCGATATCTGGTGATCAAGGGGGGGGGGCTTGCCGGGTTGCTCTGGCAAGGAGGGATCATCAACACCATGGTCGAACTGGGGGGGTCGTCGGTAGCCTCGGGGTCTACCGGAAAGATGTAACGGAGGGGGAACATAATAAATAACAGAGAAATCAAAGTATCACAAAGCGTAGCATGGCAAGACGCAGTGCTAGAGGTGACCTAACACAGTAGTAGGTGGTACCGACGAAGGGGGGAAACATCCGGGAAAGTATTCCCGGTGTTTTGCATTTTCGGACAGATGAACCAAAGGGAAAAGTTGTATGTTTGCTATGCTAGGCGTGTGTGGCGGACAAACGGGCTGCGTATTCAGATTCATCTCGTCGTTCTGAGCAACTTTCATATACAAAGTATTTTCATCCGTGTTACAGATTATTTTATATGATTTTTCAAAGTTTTACAAATATTCTAGAATTTATTTAATTTTGAAAGATAAAAGGAAAAGGCTAGGAGCACCCGGTCCAGTGCACCCAGCAGTGTACAAGGGCTGACAGTGGGCCCCGTTGAATGCCCAGCCAGCAGTCAACGTTGACTGGTCAACGGGGACCGGTGGGTCCCACGGTCATTGCCTCATAACTTTAACAAAGTGCTTAAATTAAACTAATTGGGGCTGGGGCCCCACTCTCATAGGCACCACTCAGATTATATATTTTTTTAACCAAAAAGTTAGGCGGAAGGAGCCCACACGTCATTGGGTTAGAGGGGGGTTAGTGCCTTAATGGCCATTTAGGCCGGCGGTTAGACGCCGTGGCCAGAGGCCACGGCGGAGGGCGCAAGCGGCAGGGGAGGTGCTGTGAGGCGGCGGGGCCAGCGGCCAGCGGTCAGAGGGAGGGCCTGGCGAGGCGAGGTGCGAGGAGGGCAAATCCCTGGTGCGTCCGAGGAGGGCGCGGTCAGCGCCGGCGAGCGCGAGGCGCTGGAGGCGCGGGGCGGAGTGCAGCGGCGCTATAGGCAGGTGGTGAGAGCGGCAGAGAGTACGTGGGCGCGGCCAGGGGGGCTCGCGGGCATAGCGGCGATAACAGCACGGGGGCAAGGCCAGGGACGACAAGGGGTTCGCGCGGGCGCACGCGGGAGCAGTGCTCCAAGCGCGGCCACGGGAGGATACGGCGGCGGCGGAGCTCGGCTCAAATGAAAAACCGCCAAACGCAACGCGAACGGGCTACCTAACTAGCTAAATCGGACCTATAGCTCACCAGGAGCGTGCTGGAGCGCTCGGACGGAGCATAGGAGCTCGGTCGCTAGCGACGAATAGGCCATGGCGGACTGCGGCGCCGGACTCGAGCAGGGGAGGTGGCTACGGTGCGAGTTCGAGCTATGGAGGAAAGGGGAAAGTATGCGGGGCTCACAGCGATGCTCACAGAAGACTCGGGGAGGACGGGGTGGCGCCGGAGCGGTGGTGTCCGCCGCGGATCGACGACGGCCGAGGCGGTGCGGAACAAGGCGATGGCGGTGCTGCGGGGCTCTCCGGCTTGGTCTCGAGGGCGCAGGCGACGAACTCATCCACGGTGGACCTCCTGGACCCGTCGGTGCGGAGGACGGTGGCCGGTGGCCGCGTGCATGTTTACGACGCGGCCATGGAGGCGCTCGGCGAGGTGAGCAGAGAGGAAACGGCGTGTGTGTGGGGAACGGGAAGGCGGGCTAGGGTTTCAGGGTGCGGGGCGACGTTTTGTAGGTCGACGGGGGCGCGGCGGATGGCCGGCACGTGGCCATCGCGGCCACGGGCGGTTGCCCGGCGTCCACCTCCCCTCTGTGAATAGAGGAGGAAGGAGAGGGGCAAGTTGGGCTGGGCCTCCCGTATAGATAGCAGGCCTAGTCCACAGTAGTAGGCTTAGTGCATAGTAGTGCAGTTGTTTCATTTTCCAATTCTGTTTTCATTTTCTTTTCTGTTTCTATTTTATTTTTATTTACAAAAGCAAATGACTTTTAGTTAAGTATGAGACTTGTCCTAAATTAGCATAGTCATTTTAGGCACTTCCACAAAAAGGTTTTAATGAGCATTTGAATTGTGCATAAATGAAAATGGATTAATGAGGCTGTTTTGGTCATTGTTTTAATTGTTTTAGGGCAATTAAAAATTCTATATAATGTTGGATGTTATTTGATAATTAGTTAGTGAATATTTATAACCCTTTGGACATTTTTAATTCATTGTTTTATGAAACTATAATTTGACTTGTTATTTGAATTTGTATTTGAACTAAGTTTGAAACACGTGAGGTTTAGCAAAATTTTAACCATGATGACCTGGCATCATTAACGAAGGTTTACTGTAGCTTGATTACCCGGGCGTCACACGTTCGTCGCGCTGTATCCCATCCGCGATGTAGGGAAGATCATATTAGAATGTTTGACCTTTTTTCTACAGTTGTAAAGGTTGACCTTCTTACCTTATATAGTAGGAATAAAATGAAAATTTTGATTAGTAGAAGTTTAGCTCGTGTGTTTCTGTTGGAAATATGCCCTAGAGGCAATAATAAATGGTTATTATCATATTTCTCGTTAATAAATGGTCATGTCTGCATGATTCTCGAAGCTGTAGGGTCACATGCTTAACATGCGTTGATGCTAGATTTGTATTGGGATATGTACAATGGTGACCGAAGGTTGTTCGGAGTCTCGTATAAGATTCCGGACGTCATGAGGAGTTCCGGAATGGTCCGGTGTAAAGATTGATATATAGGAAGTCATTTTCAAGGTACCGGAAAAGTTTGAGGGAATACTGGCATTGTACCGGGGGCCACCGAAGGGTTCCAGGGGACCACCAGTGGTCCCACCCCCACCGAGGTCACCATGGGATGAGGGAGGCCACCCTGGCCTAGATGGGCCAGGTGCACCAGCTCCAGAGAGTCCATGTGGCTTGAGGGAAAGAGTCCTTGAAGGGGAAGGGTGGAATCTCATCGATCATACAGGAGAGAGACTCCTCCCTCCCTGGCCGCACCCCTCCTTGCAGGAGGGGTGCCCCTCCCTGCCCTTACCCCTATATATAATGGAGGGAGAGGAGGGGAGCCTCACATGGACCCTGGTTCAACCACTCCTCCCCCTTCCTATCATCATATCTACTCCCGGTATGGCACGGCGAAGCCCTGCCGGAGCACCACCACCACCTTCTCCACTACATCGTCATGCTGGTTGAGATACTATCTACTTCTCCTCCTTCTCTTGCTGGATCAAGGAGGAGGAGATGTCACCGAGCCGCACGTGTGCAAAATTCGGAGGTGCCGTCGTCTGTTCTGCGCTAGATCGGTTTGGATCGTGATTGGATCACGAAGAGTGCGACTACATCTACCGTGTTATATACGCTTCCGCTTCTGGTCTACAAGGGTATGTAGTTCCCCTCTCGTTGCTTTGCATCTCCAAGATTGGAACTTGGGTGTTTCGTATGAATTTATTTGATTTTCATACTTCGTTCCCCATTAGTTTCACGTTAGCTACTTTGCATGTGGGCTGTTCCAAGCCATAGCAAAAAAACCGACTGAAACAGAATAAAATTGAAGTCAACAGAAGAATGGCAAAAGCAAATAACTCATAGCCCGAATAGTCCCTTCATAAATAGTATAATTCAACTATACACCTTTGAATCTATTAAATCTCCCTCATCTATTATATCAACGGTGACATACATGATTAATATTCACCTTTGCAAAGCAAGAGGACATGGCTAACAACAATATATCATACTACTACTATCAATTTGGTGCCATTGCCTCCGCATAGTGACAACAATGGGCGACATCCGTGCAAATGCATCAGTGGGTATTCCAACCATGAGAGGCACATTGCCGCAAGCACCCATTAACTGAGCAAGCTTTTTTCATCTTTACACAGCGAAGAATAGGTCCAAGGTCCATTGCACCTGCAGATCAGACACAACATCTGGACACAGTTAAAACTGATGTACTGTTTAATTTAAACAAAATAGAAGAGGCGGACAAACAGAAGAAACTAATGAATACATAGGATAAAATAGTTATGTATGCTCCTACATACCTGCTGCATGGCAGGACAAGAAAGTGCTGGAAATGACAATAAGAGCAAGCAAGCACAATTCCCTTGTGTTGTTCATAAGAACAATCACTAGTAGTTGGCTATTATTTTGCTCTGGCTATTTCTGCAGCTATGTGTCGGTTGCTAATGTTTATAGACACGAGAAATTAATTGGGTGCACAATTAATTGAGAACTGATAAGTACATACAAAAATATATCGTTTGGATAACCTGTTATTAATTGGTTATTAATTTTTGATATATCAGAAGTAACGAGTTTGCCAAAGTAAGACACATACCAGAGCTAAATCAAACTACATGTTTAATGTTTCGTAAACTGCCATCCATCTTTTTTCCTAAATTGACGTCCATTTTTTTACTATGACTGATTACACGTAGTCTCCAAAATATATAAAATGTATATATTATCTGATATGTTTTAACTGTAACACGCAACAAAAATGTCTATGTCAAAATGAAAGAGACAAACTTGATAGCATGATGATCGAACAAAAATGTATAAGATATACAATACTCAATACGGGAAAAAATAACCTCTGCCAACTTCGCATGTAGGTCAATGCTAATTTTCGGGTATAGGCATTGTGGTTACACACTCCGATCAGAGACGATGACGACATTTTTGTGTTCCAATCACCACCAGTGTTACCACATAGTTTACACTTAAACCATATGACATATATATCTGTATGCATATTTGAATTACACAACGATGCAATGTGAATCTTTATACGGGATAGAGTATACGGGTTAGTGCACGATGCAAGTTTAAATGGAATCCCAAACCTGAATAACTCTTTTTTTTTACAAAGAGCTAGCTTAAATGGAAAAACGCATTGTCCAAACTACTAGCTAGATACATGCAACGATAGAAGTACACCAATAATGGATAATTGTAATTTTAGTATGTTACGACACAACATCACAATCATTATAGATTTAAATCAATTATTTCACCAAGGCACATATATACTTACCTCATAATAAACTATGACTTCATATCTATATGATCCAATTTATATGGTGGCTGCTACAAATCAACTGGACGATTGGTCCGATCTGCGCACTAGTGGCCGTTCGATCTTAGAAACGCCACACGCTTGAACATAGCACCGTCGGCATTTGGTGAAGCTCCATTTGCAGCCCTGCGGATCGCCATTGCATCACCATCACAGCTTCCACAACCCCAGCTGTGCTCATTTGCAGCACCGGCGAAGCTCCATTGCATTGTCGGTGGTGCGGCAAAAGCTCCAAGGCAGCCCGGCGGAGCTCCATGGCCGCGCCGACGAAGCTCCATTGTAACGCCAGACTTGCAACGCCATGGACGTCTTGCCGCGGTCGTCGTTGTATCACCGACGAAGTTCCATAGCAGTGTCGGTGATGTGGTAAAAGCTCCGAGGCAGCCCCGCGCAGCTCCATTGCAGCGCTAGAGTTGAAACACCATGGCCGACCTGCTGCGGTCGTTGTCGCAACACCGGCGAAGCTCCATTGCAGCGACGGAGTTACAAACGCCATAGCCGTCATGGTCGTCATTGCAGTGCCAGCAATGCTGCAACACAGCACCGGCGGGTGCACGTGATGCTCTATCGCAGAGCCGACGGCCATGCTCGGATGCCCTACTATAGCACACCGCGCTCGCCTAGCTGTCTGATCTCCATAGATGTTGCTTTTGCAGCAAAACATCGCCGTCCCGGCAAGAGCAGCACGGTTAATTTTTGGGCGGGCTGTGCGGCAATGGTGGTGGTGGTTAGCGACAGGGAGCTTGCAGCGTGATTGTTGGGAGAGGTAGCAGGCTAGTAGAAGCTATGCGTAACGACATCGGTGGTTAGAAGAGGTAGCAGTAGCCGAGGAAGAGGAAGGCTTTGAGGAGAAAACATGTGGATGAGAGCCTCTGCATGAAGATAACGCTAGGAGGAGAAAGCGGCGGGTGGGCTCGTAGGGGACGCGTGTCGCTCGCTCGATGGGGCTTACGATTGCGTGGGATCATGCAGTTGTTTATAAACCTTTTCCATTTATAGTGAAGGATGACCTTAATACCTTATACACTATGAATAAAATAATATATGCTCAAATAAAAAAAAGATAACGATGCTATGCTCTATCTTGATAGACTAGAAATCTGGAGGAAGAACCCATATGCCACCTGGAGCCACTATATAAGATACTACTGATTTGATTAACCACATGAAATCACAATCGGTTTTCGTCTTGCATTTGATAGAAGCGGTCACCATGGTCATTCAAACTCGTTAAGTAGACCGGATCATCGGTGTAGATGTAGCTTCTGTGCACCCTGCCACGCCTAGCTGTCGGCACGTACATGTCTTGGACTATTATTTCCCTAATAACAAGGCATAGTCACCCAAGTTTGTTACCTCCTTCCAATTATGAGCATACTCTACCATCAGTTCTCCGCGAAGCTCAGATATATTGAAAAAAGGCTCGTGGATGTCAAGTGATGGTGAGTTACTTGCAACAATCAACAATTTGCCATGTAGCTCAATGATATTGTTCTGGTATATGGTATAGTGGATACACATTCCTATCAACATACGGTGGGGTTTGCCATTGACCATCGGCCGTAGTCTTTGTTCACACCTATCTCCAATTACATGATGTCCTCAAAGTCAACAAGGCTGGGTCATTCCATCAACTTGTGTTACCATCCATCCATTGTTTGAAAAACCAATCTTGCAAAGGGCGGCCCCATATTTGGGAATGACAGCGGCAAAGATGCGGCCACTTGAGTTGGGAGGACGACCTTTAGAATTATGTAGTGCCAGCTGCCTAAAGAGAGAGTCTTCATGTTCATTTGCAATGAGCGGCACCTCAACACTGAAGAAGAGGTTCACCATCGCAAGCTGAAAGTTATTCTCAGGTGTGATGACACGGCCACCTTCGTGTGCTCCCATGAACTGCTTGCTGATGGCAGCGTCACTCTGCAGCTGGAGGCACAAGAACTAGCAATCGTTAGGACAGTATACATGATCTTTTTCTCGTCATCATTGTTGATGCCGTGCGTAATGGGTGGAAGACGATCTATGGTAGAGCGGGTGGTGCTGTGTGCCGTGACGCGATTGCCGTGGCATGCCACCAATTCCATGCTGCGGCGAAGCGGACGCGCTGGAGCAAGCCGGCAACCTTGAGTATATGGTTTCCAAAAATTTCTGCGATTTTTGATTTTTAACGGATTGCCTGATAATATGCATGGGATCTCTTTATACCGAAATGAGTATATGGTTTTTTAGTATGAAATGATGTCTCACATGTCACAAGGGATACAAATAATCGATACTTCTACACAAACAACATATCACTCAAATAGTCAGTTCATAAATATAATCCAACTGCATATTTTAGAAGTTTATTAAATCTATAATCGGTAGTGATATAGATGATTGACATTCACCCTTGTAAAAGAAGAGCTCATGAAAATACATTATACTATCAATTTAATGGCTTTCCATCCGCATAGTGGCAGCAACTGCCAGCATCGGCACAATAGCATCTATGGGTATTCCAGCCAAGGTCGGAACATATCTTCGTGCACCCAACAACCGAACATTTTGTTTCCGTCTTTACACACCCAAGAATAGGTCCAAAGTCCATTGTATCTGCAAGATCAGTCACAACGCCCACAAGCAATCAGCCTATGGTACACGTTAAATTGCTTGGTCGATCTAGAAGAATAGATCACGTATTCTTAGACTAATGAAATAAAAGAGATACATATCAATACAAAAATATTAATGAATAAAGAGGGAAAAATGTTTACGTGTGCTCCTCGTAGCAGCATGGCAGGACAAGGAATTGATGGACATGAGAATAATAGCTATCCAACACAGCACCGTGGTGTTCTTCATAAATGCCATCATTTGTAGCTGGCTATTGTTCTGCTCCTGCTTCCTTGCAGCTTCGTCCCTTTTGCTAGTGTATATATATAGTGAGATGAGTATGTAAAAAATTAAATGGAAAGTTGTTAATGCATACAAAAGTATATCATTTGGATATCTTTCTAATAATTGGTTCTTATTATTTGGTATGGAAGTAATTGGTTTATACTAAATTAAGGCGTATATCATAGCTAAATTTAGTTATATGCTATTTATAGCAGGTTATTGACGATTCAAAAGTTAACGGAAAAACTAACGCCCACATGTGTGGGCATTTACACATCGCCCACACGCCTCCATCACCACTCATTCAGCCACGTATGAACATATGACATAAGTAGAAATCTTTTTGGTTTTTGCCTTAAAAAAATTTTATCTCCTAATTAAAAAAGTGAATTAAAAATCCATTTTCACCATTAAATCCATCTCGACGAGATCTTCAAAACTAGACCCCATGTTGATATGTTTCGACGAAATTTTTTTTGTCCAAAAGCTGCCATGATGTTTACACTGTAGTTGCCATGGTGCTTAAACTAAAGTTGCCATATGGCAATTTTAGTTTGTAGATCATGGCAATTTTAGTTTTTGATGATGGTAATTCCAGTACTTTGACCATGAAAATATTTTTTTGCATGAACCATGGCAATTTTAAGTGCATGTATCATGGCAATTTTAGTTTATGGTGCATGTCAAGTCTAGTTTCTTAATTCTCCATTTTATAATATGTCAAAATTTAATTTTTAATATAGAAGAAAATAGCTGAAACATAACATGGCAACTTTAGTATAAACATCATGGCAATTCATGTGCAATAGACATGGCAACTTTTAATTAAAAAAATTCGTCGAAATATATTGATATGAGATCTAGTTTTAAAGATCTCGTCGCGAGGGATTTAATGATGAAAACGGATCTTCAATCAGATTCTTTATTTAAGAGATAAAACATTTTAAAAATTGAAAATCCAAAAATATTTTCATATGCATGCATGCATAGGGCGTAGTCTGTATGTTATAGGGCGTGTGGGCGGATTTGGCTTCCACCACACATGTGGGCGTTAGCGTTGTCCAAAGTTAAAGAAAACTGTGTTATTTTGCGCCCAGCTTATGTGACTATGCTTTTCTGTAGGGGTAACCCGTGTATGTGAGGCTGGGGTGGCCTGCGCGCCTCAGGGCAGGCTTCAAGTTGCCGGCCCAGTAGGGATATTTTGTGTTTTCCCTTTTTAGCGAGCCTTGCTTTTTTATATTTTTTATTTCATATTTTGAAATATTCTAAATACACATACTTCTAAATTTAATATATTAGTATTTCAAAAAATGTGCATTGTGCATTTAAGAGGTATTAATGCAATTAAAGATTCTTTTTCCACTACTTTCCAGAAGATGTTCGTACCATTTAAAAAATATTTGTAGCATTTAAAAATTTTCATTTGTTTAAAAAACTGCTCCTCATATATAAAAGTGTATACACAATGTAAAACAGATGTTTACGTAATTTGTGAAATCTTTTGAGGCATTTAAAATAATTGTGGTATGTAAAAAGATGTTTATGCATTTTCATAATATGTTCATGACATTTTAAAAAATGTAAAAAATGACGACGTGAACTAGGAGCACTCGGTGACTATGCTCATTGAAATCTCACCGTTGCACTGCTGTCTATGGATCAGTGCGTAATTGGACAAAATGAATTGTTGTTGTTGAATGCACCATTCCAACATAGAGTGGCACCGTGCTTACCTGTTTGGCAATAATAAATTAGGACCATAAGTGTTGCTGTAAGTACAACACACTGTTGGGCATTTATTGGACTACGAAGACTATTGAGCCACCGATGCTTTATCTTCATATTGTTAATTACACAAACTGTACTCTTCATTGCCATTGCCAGATCCAACGCAAAGCTCGCCCCTTTGATTCTCTTCGCCCCGGTCATTGTTCCTCTTCCTCCCATTGATTAGTGCCGAAAAAATTGATAGGAGGTTAGATAATGTGCACAAAATAGATTATGTGCACAAAAACAAAATAGTCATTTTTTTTGGCGATAATTCCTCGTAAATCATTTTACTCATAATGGCATCGCGTGCAAGAAGAGGAAGATGAACGTGGCTTGATTTTCTAAATGAAGCAAGATTTATCTCATAACTTGTTAGTTTGTCGCTCGAATTAGCTACCCGTGTGTTCAATGGAATAGAAAAAAAGAACAAATGATAACTTTCTCATCTATGGTCTTTACCCCAGGAAGTTTTCTTTTACTTTTATGTTCAAACTATTACTAGCCGTGCATGCTTCTGCCTAGTGGCCTAGACGCAGTGCATTGATAGGTTGGACAAGAAAGTCTCTGCCTGTACCAAGAATCCGAGCACCGTATTAACTGTCAAATTATTTATACTATATTACATGACTGGACTTGCAGTAACAATCGAAATTTTGGAGTGTAAGTGGTAAAAAGAGAGCACTTTTTCTGTTCACGTATTGAAAGTGCACCAGCAATGTTAAATGACATGAATGAAACTTCTGCCTGTGGAGTTGGAACAGTGTAGTAGACAGAAAATTTAACGTGTGGGGAACAGAATGCGTGTACTTTACGTCAGCTATAATGAAACATGGGAAAGATAAATACTGCATAATAAGGACATGAATACAATGAGGCTATTATAGCGGGTGAGAATCCCAAGACGATTTGATGGGCATGATTCCAGTGAGCCTCCTCGCCGAGTGCTTCTACACAATTTCGTAAAAAATGGTCACGTAATTACAAAGTATGTCTTGTACCATTTTGAAGTAATTTTCTTGACATTTAAAATGTTCACATATTTTAAAAATATGTTAGTTCAGAAAATATTAATACAACGTAAAAAGATGTTCATGAAATTTTTATAAAAGACCATACCATCAAAAAAAAATTAAACACGTATTTGAAAACTGTTTAACATCTATTCAATTTTTCAGACATGTATTTGGAAATGTTTTGATCATCTGGTCGATAAATCTTCAACATGTTTCGACAAAATGTTCCACATGTATGCGACAAATTTGCAAAGTGTATTATAAAAAGTTGACATGTATTTGGAAAAAATAAAAGAAATTCAAAAAAATCCTGAAGGAAACCAATATAAAAAATACCTACAAACAAAGAAGAGGAAAACATGCATGAAAGCTTCTAAAACCAGTCGAACTGATCCACAGGAGCTTCCTAAAACCGCTCTAAATTGCTATGGTGACACAGAGCATCGTCTTCGGTGGGCGAGATATAGCTCCCGCGGTGAGACACTCCCCTACTCCAAGCCTACTCATTTGTCCATACATCCACATGCAATATCTGACATTCACTTGTCAAATTTTTTCCTGGCGTCCAGGCAAGATAGTGCCTAAACTACTCTTGGCTCGCTAGAAATCTGGAGGGCAGTATCCACCTGCTACATCGAGGGCAATATGCTACGTAGAGAACTGCCAAATTTGGTTCCATCGCCCACACTTTCGAACGACATAGGTAGAAGTATTAAGCCACGAATCCAAGGTAAGGATAAATGATTTATCAATTTTACTTTATGACAAAATATTCCAACCATTCTACATAATGGCAGTGACTTTTTTTTACAAGGCATATATACTTTACTGTAGGTATTTCTACAATCTATGTGGTCCCACTTATGGTAAAGATTGACCTTAGTATTTACAATAATAGACAAAAGAATTAAGGTGGCATGTTAGAGTATTCTTGATTGGCTAGAAATCCGGATGGAGAACACGCACGTGCCACTTGGAGCATAAGTTGCCATATAAATTCTTGCTGATTTGATCATCAAAATGTCTGGCCATGGCTTTCCTATTGCATAGGATGTATACGGTCACCATGGTTGTCCAAACTCATCAAGTAAGTCGCATTTTAGGCATAGATGTAGCTTGTTTGCACCCCGCCACGCCCATACGTCTGCATGTACACTGCCTTGGACCACTTTTTTCATAAAACAGGGCAAGTTCACTTGCATACCTCATTCCCTTTGTGAGCGTACTCTGTCTCTTTTACAACTAGAAGATTCCCCGCGCGTTGCAGCGGGAACTTGTGTTGTGCATAAGCAAGTTCAAATGGACAGAGATAGACTTTTTTTAGTTAGACAAGTTCAAATGGGCAGAAATAGATCATGCAACTGTAAAATAAGGAAATAATACTTGTTTTACGTATATAAGATCTCTATGTTTAAGAGTATTACACTGAAACAAAGAAATATATCTCATAAAAAGGATCTATAAAATAGGAGAAGTCATGCCAACATTCTCTTACAATGCTTAAGTGTTTGTCTTACAACAAACAACATAGGCATTATGAAATATACGACCATCAGGTAGTTTGATAAAAATTTGCAAAGACAAACTAAGCAAAATAAATATATAGTTCAATAGTACTAAAATGAAGAAAGCTTAGTCATGGATATAGGCAATCTTACCCTCAAATATGGTGCAATACCTATTCATCAAGTACTTGAATGGACATTAGAGAGATATCACAACACTGCCAGACAACTTCTTAGGCAAATCAGACTCACCATCTCTAGTGTATAGGCAGGACAACCCATCCATTAATAAATAAATCTTGGATGAAATTTTATTTTACCTATTTCCTTGGCAATCTCCATTCAACATGCTCTGTTTCCCCTCTCTGCAAAATCTGAAAACAGAAAGGGCATGGAGAAACTTAAGTTTTGTTGCAGTGTATAGATTGATCTTTGCTCTCACGGGGGAAAATACTGTTGCAGAGGTACACTTATAATTCAGAATCATATATCTAAATACATAATACATTGCCAATCATCCACTAGCAGATGAAGGTTACAAAGATATACAATTTGTTACATGAAGAGGGACAACTGCTAGTAATTGCAGTATAACTTGACAGCAATATTGGTGTATGCTTGACGGCAGTATTGGTGTATGCTTGGGTAGCCAGATAGGCTCAACAACTGACTGAAATAAGAAATACTAATCGCTCTTACGTGGCGGGATTCAGACAGAGGAAGACGATGTCGTTGAGGAGGTCACCGTGGTTGTCCAAACAGTTTGAGCAGAGTAGAGGTGGATGCGACCGGAGAGGTACTCACCTAGTATGACATCTATGCGGCTGTGTCAAGCCATTACCTTGCTAACCCCTCGCGATTGCAACGGTTGATGACCGGGTGAGATGCTCGTTGTGAAGAGAAGAACGAACGGCGAATTTGGGGATGGTTGGAGGAAGCGTTGCAGAGAATGTGAGAAGGCATGCTTGATTATTGCTAAAAACGACATGTTGACTCGTCCACGATCTGACATTATGGGTCCCCGGTGACCAAACGATGGACGGCCCGTGCCGCAACCGCGCCTAGAGGCTCGCAGCAGACAAACGGGTGCGCCAGCCCGATTTGTCTTGCTCCTTGACGGCCTGGGGCAGCAGGAATGGAACCGCGCCCAGGAGACGTTGTACCGGCGTCTGGCAGCCGCCGGTCGACCGAAACAGAGGGTGGATGGCGGAAGCGCGCGGTGGTGGTGTTGGGGAACGTAGTAATTTCAAAAAAATTCCTACGCACACGCAAGATCATGGTGATGCATAGCAACGAGAGGGGAGAGTGTATGTCCACGTACCCTCGTAGACCGTAAGCGGAAGCGTTATGACAACGCGGTTGATGTAGTCATACGTCTTCGCAATCCGACCGATCCAAGTACCGAACGTACGGCACCTCCGAGTTCAGCACACGTTCAGCTCGATGACGATCCCCGGACTCCGATCCAGCAAAGTGTCGGGGATGAGTTCCGTCAGCACGACGGCATGGTGACGATGATGATGTTCTACCGGCGCAGGGCTTCGCCTAAACTCCGCGACGATATGACCGAGGTGGAATATGGTGGAGGGGGGCACCGCACACGGCTAAGGAACGATCACGTAAATCAACTTGTATGTCCATGGGGTGCCCCCTGCCCCCGTATATAAAGGAGTGGAGGAGGGGAGGTCCGGCCCTCTCTATGGCGCGCCCTAGGGGAGTCCTACTCCCACCGGGAGTAGGATTCCCCCTTTCCTAGTAGAACTAGGAGCCCATCCATGTAGTAGGAGTAGGAGAGAAGGAAAGGGAAGGGAGAAGGAGAAGGAAGGAAGGGGGTGCCCCCCTCCCTAGCCCAATTCGGACAAGTCAATTGGGAGGGGTGCGGCCACCCTTGAGGCCCTTTTCCTTCTTTCCCGTATGGCCCAATAAGGCCCAATACATATTCCCGTAACTCTCAGGTACTCCGAAAAATACATGAATCACTCGGAACCTTTCCGATGTCCGAATATAGTCGTCCAATATATTGATCTTTACGTCTCGACCATTTCGACACTCCTCGTCATGTCCCCGATCTCATCCGGGACTCCGAACTCCTTCGGTACACCAAAACTCATAAACTCATAATAAAACTGTCATCGAAACCTTAAGCGTGCGGACCCTACGGGTTCGAGAACTATGTAGACATGACCTAGAACTATTCTCGGTCAATAACCAATAGCGGAACCTGGATGCTCATATTGGCTCCTACATATTCTACGAAGATCTTTATCGGTCAAACCGCATAACAACATACGTTGTTCCCTTTGTCATCGGTATGTTACTTGCCCGAGATTCGATCGTCGGTATCCAATACCTAGTTCAATCTCGTTACCGGCAAGTCTCTTTACTCGTTCCGTAATACATCATCTCACAACTAACTCATTAGTTGCAATGCTTGCAAGGCTTAAGTGATGTGCATTATCGAGAGGGCCCAGAGATACCTCTCCGACAATCGGAGTGACAAATCCTAATCTCGAAATACGCCAACCCAACATGTACCTTTGGAGACACCTGTAGAGCTCCTTTATAATCACTCAGTTACGTTGTGACGTTTGGTAGCACACAAAGTGTTCCTCCGGTAAATGGAAGTTGCATAATCTCATAGTCATAGGAACATGTATAAGTCATAAAGAAAGCAATAGCAACATACTATACGATCAAGTGCTAAGCTAACGGAATGGGTCAAGTCAATCACATCATTCTCCTAATGATGTGATCCCGTTAATCAAATGACAACTCTTTGTCCATGGCTAGGAAACATAACCATCTTTGATGAACGAGCTAGTCAAGTAGAGGCATACTAGTGACGCTATGTTTGTCTATGTATTCATACATGTATTATTTTTCCGGTTAATACAATTCTAGCATGAATAATAAACATTTATCATGATATAAGGAAATAAATAATAACTTTATTATTGCCTCTAGGGCATATTTCCTTTAGTCTCCCACTTGCACTAGAGTCAATAATCTAGTTCACATCATCATGTGATTCAACACCAATATTCACATCTGTATGTGATTAACACCCATAGTTCACATCGTCATGTGACCAACACCCAAAGGGTTTACTAGAGTCAATAATGTAGGTCACATCGCTATGTGATTAACACCCAAAGAGTACTATGGTATGATCATGTTTTGCTCGTGAGAGAAACTTAGTCAACGGGTCTGTCACATTCAGAGCCGTATGTATTTTGCAAATATTATATGTCTACAATGCTCTGCACGGAGCTACTCTAGCTAATTGCTCCTACTTTTAATATGTATCCAGATTGAGACTTAGAGTCATCTGGATCGGTGTAAAAAGCTTGCATCGATGCAACTCTTTACGACGGGCTCTTTTATCACCTCCATAATTGAGAAATATTTCCTTAGTCCTCACTAAGGATGTTCTTGACCAATGTCCAGTGATCTACTCCTAGATCACTATTGTACTCCCTTGCCAAATTCAGATCAAGGTATACAATAGGTCTGGTACATAGCATAGCATACTTTATAGAACCTATGACTGAGGCATAGGGAATGACTTTCATTCTCTTTTCTATTTTCTGCCATGGTCGGGATTCGAGTCTTACTCAATTTCACACCTTTGCAACACAGGCAAGAACTTTTCTTTAACTGTTCCATTTTGAACTACTTCAAAATCTTGACAAGGTATGTACTTATTGAAAAAACTTATCAAGCGTCTTGATCTATCTCAATAGATCTTGATGCTCAATATGTAAGCAGCTTTACTGAGGTCTTTCTTTTAAAGAAATCCTTTCAAATACTCCTTTATGCTTTCCAGAAAAATTCTACATCATTTCTGATTAACAATATGTTACTCACATATATTTATCAGAAAGGCGGTAGTGCTCCCACTCACTTTATTGTAAATACAGGCTTCACCGCAAGTCTGTATAAAACTATATGCTTTGATCAACTTATCAAAGCGTGTATTCCAACTCTGAGATACTTGCACCAATCCATAGATGGATCGCTGGAGCTTGCACATTTTGTTAGCTCCTTTAGGATTGACAAAACCTTCTGGTTGCATCATATACAACTCTTCTTTAATAAATCCATTAAGGAATGCAGTTTTGTTTATCCATTTGCCAGATTTCATAAAATGCGGTAATTGCTAACATAATTCGGACAGACTTAAGCATAGATACGAGTGAGAAATTCTCATCGTAGTCAACACCTTGAACTTGTCGAAAACCTTTTTTGCGACAAGTCGAGCTTTGTAGATAGTAACACTACTATCAGCATCTGTCTTCCTCTTGAAGATCCATTTATACAATATGGCTTGCCGATTATCGGGCAACTCCACCAAAGTCCACACTTTGTTCTCATACATGGATCCCATCTCAGATTTCATGGCCTCAAGCCATTTCGCGGAATCTGGGCTCCTCATCGCTTCCTCATAGTTCGTAGGTTTATCATGGTCTAGTAACATGACTTCCAGAATAGGATTACCGTACCACTCTGGTGCGGATCTTACTCTGGTTGACCTACGAGGTTCGGTAATAACTTGATCTGAAGTTTCATGATCATCATCATTAGCTTCCTCACTAATTGGTGTAGGAATCACTGGAACTGATTTCTGTGATGAACTACTTTCCAATTCGGGAGAAGGTACAAATTACCATATCGAGCTCTACTTTCCTCCCACTCACTTCTTTCGAGAGAAACTCCTTCTCTAGAAAGAATCCATTTTAGCAACGAATATCTTGCTTTGGATCTGTGATAGAAGGTGTACCCAATAGTTTCCTTTGGGTATTCTATGAAGACGCACTTCTCCGATTTGGGTTCGAGCTTATCAGGTTGAAACTTTTTCACATAAGCATCGCAGTCCCAAACTTTAAGAAATGAAAACTTTGGTTTCTTGCCAAACCACAGTTCATAAGGCGTCGTCTCAAACGGATTTTGATGGTGCCCTATTTAAAGTGAATGCAGCTGTCTCTAATGCATAACCCCAAAACGATAGTGGTAATCGGTAAGATACATCATAGATCGCACCATATCAATAATGTGCGGTTATGACGATTCGGACACACCATTACACTATGGTGTTCTAGGTGGCGCGAGTAGTGAAACTATTTCACATTGTTTTAACTAAAGGCCAAACTCGTAACTCAAATATTTTACCTCTGCGGTCATATCGTAGAAACTTTTATTTTCTTGTTACGATGATTCTCCACTTCACTCTGAAATTCTTTGAACTTTTCAAATGTTTCAGACTTGTGTTTCATTAAGTAGATATACCCATATCTGCTCAAATCATCTGTGAAGGTCAGAAAATAACGATACTTGCCACGAGCATCAACACTCATTGGACCGCATACATCAGTATGTATTATTTCCAACAAGTCAGTAGCTCGTTCCGTTGTTCCGGAGAACGGAGTTTTAGTCATCTTGCCCAAAAGGTATGGTTCGCAAGCATCAAATGATTCATAACCAAGTGATTCCAAAAGTCCATCTTTATGGAGTTTCTTCATGCGCTTTACACCGATATGACCCAAACGGCAGTGCCATAAATAAGTTGCACTATCATTATTAACTTTACATCTTTTGGCATCAATATTATGAATATGTGTATCACTACGATCGAGATCCAACAAACTATTTTCATCGGGTGTATGACCATTTGAAGGTTTTATTCATGTAAACAGAATAACAATTTATTCTCTGTCTTAGATGAATAATCGTATCGCAATAAACAAGATCCAGATATAATGTTCATGCTCAACACTGGCACCAAATAACAATTATTTAGGTCTAAAACTAATCCTGATGGTAGATGTAGAGGTAGCGTGCCGACCGCGATCACATCGACTTTGGAACCATTTCCACGAGCATCGTCACCTCGTCCTTAGCCAATCTTCGCTTAATCCGTAGTCCCTGTTTCGAGTTGTAAATATTAGCAACAGAACCAGTATCAAATACCCAGGTACTACTGCGAGCATTAGTAAGGTACACATCAATAACATGTATATCACATATACCTTTGTTCACTTTGCCATCCTTCTTATCCGCCAAATACTTGGGGCAGGTTCCGCTTCCAGTGTCCAGTCTGCTTGCAGTAGAAGCACTCAGTCTCAGGCTTAGGTTCAGACTTGGGCTTCTTCACTTGAGCAGCAACTTGCTTGCCGTTCTTATTAAAGTTCTCTTTCTTTCCCTTTGCCCTTTTCTTGAAACTAGTGTTCTTGTCAATCATCAACACTTGATGCTCTTTCTTGATTTTTACCTTCGTTGATTTCAACATCACGAAGAGCTCGAGAATTGTTTTTGTTATCCCTTGCATAGTATAGTTCATCACGAAGTTCTAGTAACTTAGTGATGGTGACTAGAGAATTCTGTCAATCACTATCTTATCTGGAAGATTAACTCCCACTTGATTCAAGCGATTGAAGTACCCAGACAATCTGAGCACATGCTCACTAGTTAAGCGATTCTCCTCCATCTTTTAGCCATAGAACTTGTTGGAGACTTCATATCTCTCAACTCGGGTATTTTCTTGAAATATTAACTTCAACTCCTGGAACATCTCATATGGTCCATGACGCTCAAAACGTCTTTGAAGTCCCAATTCTAAGCCGTTAAGCATGGTGCACTAAACTATCAAGTAGTCATCATATTGAGCTAGCCAAATATTCATAACGTCTGCATCTGCTCCTGCAATAGGTTTATCACCTAGCGGTGCATCAAAGACATAATTCTTCTGTGCAGCAATGAGGATAAACCTCAGATCACGGATCCAATCCGCATCATTGCTACTAACATCTTTCAACACAATTTTCTCTAGGAACATATCAAAATAAACATATGAAAGCAACAACGCAAGCTATTGATCTACAACATAATTTGCAAAATACTACCAGGACTAAGTTCATGATAAATTTAAGTTCAAGTAATCATATTACTTAAGAACTCCCACTTAGGCAGACATCCCTCTAATCCTCTAAGTGATTACGTGATCCATATCAACTACACCATGTCCGATCATCACGTGAGATGGAGTAGTTTCAACGGTGAACATCAATATGTTGATCATATCTACTATATGATTCACGCTCGACCTTTCGGTCTCCGTGTTCCAAGGCCATATCTGTTATATGCTAGGCTCGTCAAGTTTAACCTGAGTATTCCGCGTGTGCAACTATTTTGCACCCGTTGTACTTGAACATAGAGCCTATCACACCCGATCATCACGTGGTGTCTCAGCATGAAGAACTTTCGCAACGGTGCATACTCAGGGAGAACACTTCTTGATAATTAGTGAGAGATCATCTTAAAATGCTACCGTCAAACTAAGCAAAATAAGATGTATAAAAGATAAACATCATATGCCATCAAAATATGTGACATGATATGGCCATGATCATTTTGCGCCTTTGATCTCCATCTCCAAAGTACTGTCATGATCTCTATCGTCACCGGCACGACACCATGATCTTCATCATATTGATCTATATCAATGTGTCATCACATGGTCGTCTCGCCAAAAATTGCTCTTGCAACTATTGCTATCGCATAGTGATAAAGTAAAGCAACTATTTGGCACTTGCATCTTATGCAACAAAGAGACAACCATAGGGCTTCTGCCAGTTGCCGATAACTTCAACAAAACATGATCATCTCATACAAAAACTTATATCTCATCACATCTTGACCATATCACATCACAACATGCCCTGCAAAAATAAGGTAGACGTCCTCTACTTTGTTGTTGCAAGTTTTACGTGGCTGCTACGGGCTTAGCAAGAACCAATCTTGCCTACGCATCAAAACTACAACGATAGTTTGTCAAGTTGGTGCTGTTTTAACCTTCGCAAGGACCGGGCGTAGTCACACTCGGTTCAACTAAAGTTGGAGAAACTGACACCCGCCAGCCACCTATGTGCAAAGCACGTCGGTAGAACCAGTCTCGCGTAAGCGTACGCGTAATGTCGGTCCGGGCCACTTCATCCAACAATACCGCCGAACCAAAGTATGACATGCTGGTAAGCAGTATGACTTATATCGCCCACAACTCACTTGTGTTCTACTCGTGCATATAACATCAACACATAAAACCTAGGCTCGGATGCCACTGTTGGGGAACGCAGTAATTTCAAAAAATTTCCTACGCACACGCAAGATCATGGTGATGCATAGCAACGAGAGTGGAGAGTGTATGTCCACGTACCCTCGTAGACCGTAAGCGGAAGCGTTATGACAACGCGGTTGATGTAGTCGTACGTCTTCGCGATCCGACCGATCCAAGTACCGAACGTACGGCACCTCCGAGTTCAGCACACGTTCAACTCGATGACGATCCCCGGACTCCGATCCAGCAAAGTGTCGGAGATGAGTTCCGTCAGCACGACGGCGTGGTGACGATGATGATGTTCTACCGGCGCAGGGCTTCGCCTAAACTCCGCGACGATATGACCGAGGTGGAATATGGTGGAGGGGGGCACCGCACACGGCTAAGGAACGATCACGTAGATCAACTTGTGTGTCCATGGGGTGCCCCCTGCCCCCGTATATAAAGGAGTGGAGGAGGGGAGGGCCGGCCCTCTCTAAGGCGCGCCCTAGGGGAGTCCTACTCCCACCGGGAGTAGGATTCCCCCTTTCCTAGTAGAACTAGGAGCCCTTCCAAGTAGTAGGAGTAGGAGAGAAGGAAAGGGAAGGGAGAAGGAGAAGGAAGGAAGGGGGCGCCCCCCCTCCCTAGTCCAATTCGGACTAGTCAATTGGGAGGGGTGCAGCCACCCTTGAGGCCCTTTTCCTTCTTTCCCGTATGGCCCAATAAGGCCCAATACGTATTCCCGTAACTCTCCGGTACTTCGAAAAATATTCGAATCACTCGGAACCTTTCCGATGTCCGAATATAGTCGTCCAATATATCGATCTTTACGTCTCGACCATTTCGAGACTCCTCGTCATGTCCCGGATCTCATCCGGGACTCCGAACTCCTTCGGTACATCAAAACTCAATACTCATAATAACACTATCATCGAAACCTTAAGCGTGCGGACCCTACGGGTTCGAGAACTATGTAGACATGACCTAGAACTATTCTCGGTCAATAACCAATAGCGGAACCTGGATGCTCATATTGGCTCCTACATATTCTACGAAGATCTTTATCGGTCAAACCGCATAACAACATACGTTGTTCCCTTTGTCATCGTTATGTTACTTGCCCGAGATTCGATCGTCGGTATCCAATACCTAGTTCAATCTCGTTACCGGCAAGTATCTTTACTCGTTCCGTAATACATCATCTCGCAACTAACTCATTAGTTGCAATGCTTGCAAGGCTTAAGTGATGTGCATTACCGAGAGGGCCCAGAGATACCTCTCCGACAATCGGAGTGACAAATCCTAATCTCAAAATACGCCAACCCAACATGTACCTTTGGAGACACCTGTAGAGCTCCTTTATAATCACCCAGTTACGTTGTGACATTTGATAGCACACAAAGTGTTCCTCCGGTAAACGGGAGTTGCATAATCTCATAGTCATAGGAACATGTATAAGTCATGAAGAAAGCAATAGCAACATACTATACGATCAAGTGCTAAGCTAACGGAATGGGTCAAGTCAATCACATAATTCTCCTAATGATGTGATCCCGTTAATCAAATGACAACTCTTTGTCCATGGCTAGGAAACATAACCATCTTTGATGAACGAGCTAGTCAAGTAGAGGCATACTAGTGACACTATGTTTGTCTATGTGTTCACACATGTATTATGTTTCCGGTTAATACAATTCTAGCATGAATAATAAACATTTATCATGATATAAGGAAATAAATAATAACTTTATTATTGCCTCTAGGGCATATTTCCTTCAGGTGGACGGGCGGTAGCGCGTGGTGGTGGACGGGTGGCGCGCGCAACCGTGAGGGGTGGACATGGCGCGGTGAGCAGAGGCGCTGGCCTGGAGATGGCGACGGGATTTGGCCGGGCGGAGGAGGGGGCGTACAGGAGCGGTGGCACACATGTTGGGCACGGTCGAGGCATGGTCACCGTCGGCGCAGCGCGCAACGGGAGGAGGAGGAAGGGCAGCGCTCCAGCGATGTTAGGCCGGGTTGGGAATTAGGATCGCCTATGCGGGAGAACCGGCGGTCGTGTGCTTGGAAGGCGGGCAGATTGGGTTGCCCTGTGCTGGATGAGCGGCGGCCCTGCGGGAGGGCAAAAGTCAGACTTTTTCCACCGCTATCTGTTAAAGCTTACATGGCACGATGATGACGTAAACAGTGTGCATGTTAAGATAATGGGGCCGTGGGATTGGCTGATTTTACAAACTGATTGATGATGTGGCCTAAAGCTGATGTGAACGATGTGCATGATGAGAGAATAGGCAGAAGTGGGGAGCAACTTCTTAAGAATGTTAGATGGGAGGCTCAAAGACACCCTGGATGAAGGCTCGCAGCCGATGTCGTGCCAGTTACTTCCACCATCACCAACTTCCCGTGCAGCTCCACGATGTACGGCAGGTACACGTGTTGATCGCGTTGCATTCAGATCTGCAACTGGCAGGGTGCAACGGTAAGCACATGCTTGCCATCTTTGTTCACGAATATTTTGAACTTGACCAAGTGCTCCAAGATGGTAATGTCATAGAGTTATCCATTGTAGAATATAATGTCTAAGAGGAATTATCAAATAGTATTTCCTTAACACCGGGTTGAGTCTGCTTGGAGGGCGAGCGGTGGTGGTTGTTGTTGGCTTGGCCTGACCATTACCCAAGGTTCTGAATGACCGGTCTTGACGAAAGCTTTCTGGTCATCGAGGGTCTATGTTAGGACGACCGGCGCACACAAGATCGTCTCCCTTATTCAAGGCGTTTTCAAAAACCTTCCCTCAATTTATCTCGATGGTGTTTGAGTTAGGTTGTGGTTGGCTGTTTGGTTCAGTGTCTATGTTGAGTTACCCAAGGTTTTCGGCCAAGTTTCCCTTATAAACCTAGCCATTTTTCTAATTTTATTTTACTTTCTTTCCATCTATATGAGTGTGCATTAACACTCTACCCTTTCATGAGGTTTGTGTTGAAAAAGAATAAGTGTCCGGAGCATCGGTTCATTAAAAAGTTTTACTATACACCTGTTGTCCGTGCAACCAATCCCACAAAGCGAATGTCTTGTAGATCAATCATGGAGGCAAGGATGCAACCCCTTGAGGTGGGGGATTGTGCGAAGACAACCTTCCACGTTACGAAGCAACTACAAATGCTGCAAGTGGGTAACTATCACATCCATGCGTCGCCGGACTGTTGAGTATAATGTTTATTAGAAAAGACGAGATAGATTAGGATTTGTTCTGGCTTGTCTTATACTCCAAGTAGATGATTGTACTCCTATATATATGCGCACGAGGCTCAAGCAATACAACGAACAACTATTCCACCAAATCCCTCGCTCCCTTCTAACATGGTATCTATCGCAAGTCGATCCTAAACCCTAGCTGCCGCCGCTTCCGCACCTACGCCCCGCCTCCAGGGCGGTCAGCCTCCATGACCGCCGCCGGGGGCCGCGCCGCCCGTACCTAGGGTTCGTCCGCCGGTCGTGTTGACCGGCTGCCCTAGAGAGTTTTTTTTCCAATCCTTTGATCCGGGTTTTCTCTCTCTCGCCGGTTGCTTTGATCAACGTCTACTTTTTGGTTTTCCGATCTATGTGATCCGGTTTGCGTCGCCCACCGCCGCCGTCGACCCCTTGCGCCTCTACTCCAACACCGGCGTGATTGGCCGGCTTCTTCACCAACCCGGTGGCCTCGTGCGTCGTCCGCGCGTCTGCCCGTCGGTTTCCCCGACTCGGCGGCCTCGCGTGTCGGCCCGCCGGTCACACCGACCCGGCGTCCTCGCGTCACGCGACGGCCTTTCACCGCCGCCGTTCGCGCGATGGCCCGCTCGTCAATCTACGCCAGCCGTCACCGCCCTGCTCCGACCGGACTCCTGCATCACCCCGACCCGGCAGCCTCGCGCCATGCGGCGGCCAATCATAGCCGCCCTGCCGCCCGCCGCCGCCAGCTTCATCTCGGACTCCGTCGCCACCACGCCTCCAACGAGCGGCGTCCCCGACCTCGCGCGCGATCGTCTTGATCACCCGCTCGCCGCCGCGATCCGCCTCATCTACGCCGCCCGACCGACCTGGCCCGTCGGTTACGCGCGCCTCCGCAGGTCCCGTGAAGATCGTTCCCGAGTTCAGCGCACCTCTCCACCGATCGAGCATCGGGTTGCCGCTGCGTCGCCCCGTTGGGCCGCAGCGTTGCCGCCCCGTGGTTCTTCTCCCGGCTGCACCGACCCGCGTCACCGCTGCATCGCCCCTTCGGGCCGTAGTGCTGCGGCCCGCGGTCCCTTGCCGCCCCGAGGCCGTCCGCTCTAGGCCGTCCCGTGGCTGCATCGACCCTCGCGCTGCCGCTGCGTCGCCCCGTCGGGCCGTAGCGAGCGTGGCACGCGGTCCACGCCGCCGTCCCGAGGCCGTCCCCCGGTTGCACCGACTCGCGAACCGCCGTTCTGGCGCTCCTTCGGGCCGCAGCGTCACGGTCCACGGTCCCCGCCGCCGCCCTGAGGTCTTCCTGCTGTCGCCCCGACCCGCCTACCGCCGCTGCGTCGCCCCTTCGGGCCGTAGCCGCGGCCCGCGGTCCACTCCGTCGTCACCGCGCGTCGACGTCCCGTGGTATGCGCCGCGCATCTCCCTTGGCGCAGGAACGCCACCATCCGCGCCGGTCTTCGTCACGTTGTCAGGGTTTTCCGCCTACTTCGAGCACCACTGCCGCGCTCCTAATCAAGCTGCTGCCACCGCCGTCAGGCCGCCGCCGCCGCTACCCCGTAGCCGCCGCAGCCGCCCGTCCACCTCCTTCGTCATCATCCAGCACCAGCCCGTCATCAGCGTCGCCGTCATCTACCCCGACCACTTCGTCTACTCCGACCACCGTTGGTGACATTGGCCCCGCGCCGATGGACGCCGCAACCGTCGTCGAGTTCTTCTTTGCTGGCCCTCCGACTTCTTCGACATGGCGTACAGCTCGTGCAGGTCCCTAGTCTACGCATGCCCGGTGCTGGCAACACCGCCGCGTGCCTTCGTCCACGACGTGTTCCCGGGCCTGGCAAGCCTGGTGCGGCGCTTTGTCAACTTCGTCTTCTTCCGTCTACGCATGCCCGGTGCTGGAAACACCGCGCGTGCCTTTGTCTACGATGTGTCCCCGGGGTTGGCAACCCCGGCGCGACGCGTCGTCAACATCATCTCCGTCCTGGCGCACCACTACTTCAACACCACTGCGCCCATGCTAACCCGGCGCCCCCTTGCGCCCGCGGCTCCACGGCGACTTCCTCGACACCGGCCACCCCGACTCGACATCGACCACAACATTCTTCGCACGGCTACCTCGACTACGGCTCCACCACACACGCTCTCGGCTACATCGACAAACGGCACTAAGGGCTACCGCCTGCTTGAGCAACCTTGTTGGTTTCCACTCCAGCC